>NC_090876.1:32707022-32709522 GCF_036669935.1 Montipora foliosa
AAATTAGAATTAAGAAGGGGAGTTATAATTAAACTTTGAGGATTAAACGCTGCTTTTTTCAAAAACGTGTATTTATCTCTTTTTCACACACTTTTCTCCCCTCTTAGGGGATGGGAGGGGGTGATGACGACATCATTACTCTGTTTATTTTTACATTGCGGTTTATTATGGTAGCAGACTCGAAAATGACAAGGCAAACAAAGACAAGCAAACAAAGACCTCTATACTTTCCGGGAAAACAAAGCAGGAAATTAGAATTAAGAAGGGGAGTTATAATTAAACTTTGAGGATTAAACGCTGCTTTTTTCAAAAACGTGTATTTATCTCTTTTTCACACACTTTTCTCCCCTCTTAGGGGATGGGAGGGGGTGATGATGACATCATTACTCTGTTTATTTTTACATTGCGGTTCATTATGGTAGCAGACTCGAAAATGAAAATGAAACAAGCTGACAGCTGTCCTTCATGGATTGTGTGAGAACATTCGTGTGGATCGTGTAAGACGAAAATTTGCGAACAAATCTAACCCTTTTAATTTCAAGTGAAATCAAGTGAAGCTATAATCCTCGCAGGTATTCTCGCCTTTTAATTTCAAGATGTAGTACGAGACAATCGCGAAACTCGATCTCCTATCCCCAGTCCTTGCCCTACCGCATTCCTTAAAGAAGCTGCAGAAGGAAGTAAAGGGACTTTCCCTCTGCGCGGACCAATAGTCGTCCACCACGACAGCACAAAGAGAAGTCTGACTATTTAAGTTGAAGGTTGATCCTGAGCACCATTTTAGTGACAAAACTGTATTGAGCTGATTGAAGAAAAGTCACTGATTTCCTTTCAATACCAAGGCGTTTGATACTGAGAGAACAGAGGTATGTATCTCAAACAACGATCTCTTTGTCGGTCATATATTTAAGAGGGGTCAATGCTTAAAAGACTAGATGCTTCTGTGAAGCATACACTGGCTTGCATGTGGTACGTGCTACAGAAAATCAGAAGGCACTGAATTGTGTGGTATTGAAATACAGCATTCCAGTCTCTGAAGAATAACAAATAAAAGAGAAGCGAGAAACATTGGCTTCTGGGCTGACATGTTGATAATTTTCAAGTTCCCTCACAACTTTTTTTCACCACAAGTGTGCCCTATGAGCATCCGAAAACTTTGTAATACTTAACTTCACTGAAGTCAAGCCCTGTTTCGCGGGGTTAGTGTTGGGATGGGAGACCGAAACAATAAACCCCTCAGAGAAAACAGAAACATCTGACCGAAAATACTATTAACGCTAACAAATGCGAACTCAGCAAGGTACAGATTCTGTTAGCTTGCTTTATGCAAAACAAATATTGATGAAAAAGCAAATAAATATTGATACACAGTTTTCAGAAAGAGCAGAAGGAAGTTTCCCGGACGGTCGATCGAGAATAAAATATTTACGACATGAAAACAACATTAATTTTGAACCGTGAATATAGAATATAAAAAGTTACGATCAGCGACAAACATTTTGGGAGATTTTTGCTACGTTCAAGTAAATTGCAAAATCGAAAGTGACATGGCCGGAATTCAGCGGGCGCCGTGATTAAGTTACCGCGGCATGTTTACTCGCCAAACAGTGAAGCATCTGTGTCAAATGATGGCAAGATACCGGGTTTTTGTAAGTTTCTTTTTCTGTCAAGTGTTATAAAGTTTGACAATGAAATGACAGAAATGAGCGAAGTCAAAACAAAGATCACAATCGCCCAACTCTTGTTTATGCAAAGTCAAAATTTACTCTCCAAGACGCGTACGACGTTATTTATCACCAGGTAATTCCATCATTTTGGAAATAGCAGCTACTTTATTATTCATCTGCGTCACAAGTTTTCACTGATTTTGGGGCTCATTTTGTTGAAACTCAAGCACGCTTCCAACAGGCCTGTGAACCCTTCCTGCTTACAGAGCAATACTAAAAAACTTCTCCCATATCACATTGGAACCTTAAGCTCAAAAATTCAATACACAACATGATATTATAATTCACAAAGGCAGAAAATACCACAGAATCTTTTCCAGCGAAAATTTTATTGAAACAAACAACATATTTGCTCTTAGAGGCGAAAACCTCTTCCTATTTCATTGCGTGCGTGAAGACAAGAAACTCAATTGTGTCAAATTACCATGTACTTCAGGTAAATACTGCTCACTTTGATTTCGTCTCGACGGGCGATAGATTGTTGTCGAAGTCCAGTACTCGTCGCTTTTGAGATTTATGCCTAGTTTATCCAACTGACTTTCCATTATTGAGCTCCATAAGGGTATATTTTGTTTAAGGATCCACTAAAACGCCATTCGCGTTGCATGACTTTCGACGCCATTGCAGGCTAAGTTAATGATTCTACTGTGTCCATCAGAGAAATCTATGCAGTTCCACTACCCTCTCGATCCTAAGAAAATACGCGCAGAAGGCTCTATACACAAAGACACCACTTACCAGGGGAGTGACAGGCAAGACTTTCACCGACACGG
>NC_090876.1:32719522-32732022 GCF_036669935.1 Montipora foliosa
GTCACGACCGAAGATCACACTTAAGACCGCGTTCCATTCGCTCGTGGGCTACGGTTTTGCGAACTGAGTAATGGCGGACCGATTGTTAGTGGTTTTCATCCGGTTATTTCCAGGCTAACATAGCATGTAGCGCTTTAATTTTTAGCTGTCCTTATTACCATAAACATTTAAAGTCAATTTAAGTTCAAAAAGGACACACAAATTTTCGTAGTAGTAGCACTTTAAGCATTTGCAAGAACGCTACACAAATTAACTAATACAAACAACGGAGGACCTCAAAGAATGACCTTTAAAAAAGGCCATTTAAAACTTCAACGGGGTATCCGAGAATAAACCTTTTTTTGCGCAACATGAATGACTTTCTCTATATATGTTCACTTGCGGTAACTGTTTTGTTCAATTTTGCTGTTTTATTGTGCAGACTACTCAGTTGGAAAATGGTAATTCGTGTTCTTCAAAGTGTCAAATGTCTAATACTAAGATCTTCTTTAATTTTCACGCATTACCCTCCAAGATTCCATTGTTCTGGGCTAATTTGATTGGGAATTTATTTTTAAACATCTCCGACAGTATACACTGGTTTTCAAATAGAATTTCCGTAGAAATGATAAATGAAACCGACAGACTGTCTTTTAACGTGCCCCTGTGAACAAAAATCAATTCATATTTTTCTTTGGATTTCAAAACTATGTTAACAAAACACTAAGTGACCCACGTTTTAAGCCTTGATTTCAAAAAGACACCTCTTTATTTTAACTGGAATTTTCCTATTTAATGGTCCGCTATTACTAACATTATGTTCTTGAGAGAGCTGGATCGAGGAGAAAATGACGTCAAAGGTTCACTAGTTTAAGAATGCAATACGTGTGTACGCCGCAGAATTAATATGCAGCACGGGGGTTTTGGGCTTTCAGACTTTTAAACTCACGCTTTGCATATATAATAAGCTGCGTTCACACGCTGACATTTTAAGCTAGTTAGCCTCTGACGTCACTTTTCCCTGGATCCAACCGTCTGAGGTCCAATCGGTCAGTTTTGAACGCGAGTAATGGCGGACCGTGAAATCCAAAACTTACACTCAAAGTAAACGGCCTTTGGATAAAACTCAAAGCTCAAAATTTTGCCAGTCAGCAAACACACTTTCAAAATCTGAAGGAAAAAAGGAAGTGTTTTTTTTTATCACAGGGGCACTTTAAAGAAGTTGATAACAATGGTAATTCGTCATGGTAATTCGTGTCGTCCGTTCATGCTCTTAAATATTAGTAGTATTTCACATATCGTTACCGACAACTACCGGTGGTCATTTTTTTCAGCAAATTGGAAAATAGTTTACGAAAGACTTTACGAATTAGCGATGATGTTTTCTTGAGGAGGCACTATTAGGTCAACGAAACAGCGGCGGCAAGGTTGAATCTCTCGTTGATCAATTGGCGCGATTTGGACATGCGCCAACGGCAATCCATCATAGCAGTCTCCGTGATGGAGTCTATTGTCCCACCTCGCACAAAAACTATTTCGTCTTTTCCTGTATAAAAGATAGGTGCATCGTGCTTAAATTCAATGTCTTTGGAGTAGTGCAACTTGGGAGCAGGTAAGTGTACAGTTTGCCCCACAAGAAGTAATAGCAATTAATCGTGCCAAAGGTTAATCTCCTCCAACCAGCAAAAGTCATTCAAAAAAATTACCTCACATAATTCAGCACCTACCCAGGCAAATGTCCAGTATTTTGCATTCAGAGTATTTAGAAGGAATGTCTTACCACAGTTACACGGGCCTATAAGTTTTGTCACACCCTTTAAAGTTAAAAGCCTTCATTTGCTTCGGCAAATTCAGTTTCTGATATACCATTTCGCTGTAAAATATCTCGAGCCATACATAACCAGTGGGTGTTGCATCATTCAACGCAATCTTCATATTTCACTTCGTGCAGTATTTCCATACGTGTTCTTTGACTTCTTTGAAGGTTAGGAATAGCTTCCTCTATGTCCCAACCAATAGTTAAGACCTCGTCTGCTGCTGTGTACCTGCGATTGGCTATGAGAATTCAACTAGATCTGTTAAAAAAAAAAATTTGCAGAGCTGTCAATGAATCTACAAGCCACATTCTAGTTTTGGTTTATATACATGAACATCATTTGACTTACTATACAACAGTAAACAATGAAAAGAACTGTGTTGGGTTTGGAATGTTCGTCGTTGCAAAGTGTCCGAGTTCGAGGACCGGCAAGTGCGCAACTACCGTTCTTTGTTTCCTATCTATGTTGTAATGTTGAGACTGAATGGATAAGTGTATGAATACAGAACCCAATAACATGATATCAAACATTAAGAAGATGTTTTGAGATGCGTAAGAAAGAGCTTGAGGGAAGGTATAGTCCTTTTTGGGGTGTTAATAGCTTAAACTAGGTAGAGTGCATATTCAACCTAGGTAAAATGAGGATCGACAGTTTATCCTAGGTAAAAACGGATTCAGCAAGGGACCGGATTTGACCCACAACGTATACAATATCCCTATCGCAGTTTGTACAAGGAGGGCTCAGTTCCGTAATAGTATGGATTGAAAGCGGCCTTGCAATTATTTTAGCGAATGCAAGAATTGAAAGTCAAAGAGGATCATTACAGTTTTGAACTGGTCTCCCGAAAAAATTCACTCCGGCTCGAGTACTTCCCCTATCTGACAACTGAGGTCCACACACCACTTGATGCACCGGTCCATCTATGAGGAATATACGTTTATGAGAAATTGATCGAAATTACTTACTAGAAAGCGACCATGTCTACTTGAGTGCGTCACACTTTCATTGGATTGACTTATGATTTATTTCGTTTACAATTGCTTGATGCCAGAAGTCATCTTCAGCACCTTTAAAAGCCGTATGAAACTGTTCTGATTTGTCAAATGGTTTGACCCTCTACGATTGCTTGTAACTTACTCTCTACGATTGCTTGTAACTTGACACTGCACAGAATTTTGTAGTCAGTCCTAGAGAAAGTATGAAGAGGCGGTTCATGGACCCGGATGAAATCAAATCTTTTTATGATAGGGGAAAACCAAAGCACCCCCTCGCGGAGAATAACTTAAAGTAGAGTAGAGAACTAACAAACTCCATCCACTCATGTTGCGCCTAGTCCGGGTATTGAACCCGGTACACACAGCACGGTGGAAAGCGAGTGCTCCCACTACTTCGCCAACTCCCTTGTGACTGCTAAGAGTCGCTCTCGTTCTTATAGAAATAAAGTTAAAAGCCTTCATTTGCTTCGGCAAATTCAGTTTCTGATATACCATTTCGCTGTAAAATATCTCGAGCCATACATAACCAGTGGGTGTTGCATCATTCAACGCAATCTTCATATTTCACTTCGTGCAGTATTTCCATACGTGTTCTTTGACTTCTTTGAAGGTTAGGAATAGCTTCCTCTATGTCCCAACCAATAGTTAAGACCGGCAAGTGCGCAACTACCGTTCTTTGTTTCCTATCTATGTTGTAATGTTGAGACTGAATGGATAAGTGTATGAATACAGAACCCAATAACATGATATGAAACATTAAGAAGATGTTTTGAGATGCGTAAGAAAGAGCTTGAGGGAAGGTATAGTCCTTTTTGGGGTGTTAATAGCTTAAACTAGGTAGAGTGCATATTCAACCTAGGTAAAATGAGGATCGACAGTTTATCCTAGGTAAAAACGGATTCAGCATGGGACCGGATTTGACCCACAACGTATACAATATCCCTATCGCAGTTTGTACAAGGAGGGCTCAGTTCCGTAATAGTATGGATTGAAAGCGGCCTTGCAATTATTTTAGCGAATGCAAGAATTGAAAGTCAAAGAGGATCATTACAGTTTTGAACTGGTCTCCCGAAAAAATTCACTCCGGCTCGAGTACTTCCCCTATCTGACAACTGAGGTCCACACACCACTTGATGCACCGGTCCATCTATGAGGAATATACGTTTATGAGAAATTGATCGAAATTACTTACTAGAAAGCGACCATGTCTACTTGAGTGCGTCACACTTTCATTGGATTGACTTATGATTTATTTCGTTTACAATTGCTTGATGCCAGAAGTCATCTTCAGCACCTTTAAAAGCCGTATGAAACTGTTCTGATTTGTCAAATGGTTTGACCCTCTACGATTGCTTGTAACTTACTCTCTACGATTGCTTGTAACTTGACACTGCACAGAATTTTGTAGTCAGTCCTAGAGAAAGTATGAAGAGGCGGTTCATGGACCCGGATGAAATCAAATCTTTTTATGATAGGGGAAAACCAAAGCACCCCCTCGCGGAGAATAACTTAAAGTAGAGTAGAGAACTAACAAACTCCATCCACTCATGTTGCGCCTAGTCCGGGTATTGAACCCGGTACACACAGCACGGTGGAAAGCGAGTGCTCCCACTACTTCGCCAACTCCCTTGTGACTGCTAAGAGTCGCTCTCGTTCTTATAGAAATAACTGCAAGATATGAAACATTAATAACATCTCTCTATGTTAAGGTACTTTTTCCCGAGTACTGATTGCTAATGGACACCTCATGAACGTGGTATTACACTGGTCACCAGGAAGCTTCCATTCGCACAAAGAGTAGACATGTCTAGTTAACAATTAGACCCGTGGCCCTTGAGGGCGAAGGGTCTAATTGTTTTAGTATCACCGAACTAGTAGGACAGAAAAGGCAATAATAAAGTTAGCAAATGCAAGTTGAAGAAATATTTATTTGGGAATAAAACGAAAGAAAGCGTCACGCTTGTCGCCACTCGAGGACTATCACTAATAGTCCTCTAGTAGCGTAGCCAATTAAAATGCAGTATTTGCATTAGTCCACTAGTTGGGTGATACTACTTGTTGTTATTTCCCTCTATACAAAGCAAACGAAAACCCCAACAGCTCATAATCGATATACTGCATGTCTTCGTATTAGAATTCAGTAAAACGTTTCCCATCAGGACCTATAATCATGGAACTCCGGGTAAAAAACTTTTTTATTTTGTGGGGTTATTATCGAAAAATCTCAAGAAAATTAGCAACAGCTGTTTAATTTTGGTAAAAATAAGTTGATTTGTTCATCGTAAGAACATTAGGGACTTAAAGGGGCGCCCAACATTTGACCAAATATTCCAGAAATTTCGGTCGGAAGTCAAATGTAACGGTCCATTTCGATTCGGTCCGACCCGAAAATTTGGGATCACCTCTGAAGGTGGTTCCGAGTGATCAATCCGTTGGGTCCGGCAGAAATGGAGCGTTCTATTTGACCAAATTCTTGTTTCCAGACCCACTCTACTCTCTCGTGCTCACAGCATGCTCTTTGGTTGGCTCAAAACTCATGCTAGAGCGCGGTGACTTGGGGCGTGTTTTGTTCAAAACGGAATTTCCGAAATTTCAAACCGAAATGTTTGTCGAGTAGTAAGAGCTCAAGATCTACGACGGGGTCATCAACAAGAACGCCACAAAAGAATAATATCATTGGTTAAAAGGGGAAAGATAATCGTACTGCACGTGCGGCGCGCATTTCAGCACATATTCTTGTGGTGCTCTGCAGAACGACGTGACATCACCAAACGCGAGCATACAAATGTGAACCTTTCATTTACTATATTTACTCTGAAACGGCTCGTACCAATTTATTTCCAGGATTCTTCGCCCACATTATAAACTCGAAAAACTTACGATCTTGCAAAGTTATATTTAGAGGTGACTCGCCGTCGTAGATCTTGCAGTCCCTATTATATTCCACGAGAGCACGTTGGATATGAGATAGCCAACGATACGCGTAGCGCCGGGTTGGCTATGATCATCTAGCCTCAGATCTAACAAGCGTGAGTGGAATAATTGTTTTATTAAAAACGCCCACAAATTATGCCTACAGTTACTAATATTTGAAGAGCATGGTATAATAGCTCATGTACCAAGATGGCTAAGCCAATCAAGACTCTAGAACTGCAATTTCCAATAATCTAGCTTTTAATAATATTTATCGTATGCTGACAGGTACAATGGCAGATGGAGAAGCTCTTGACCTCCATTGCAAAAATCTTGTATATCAGGCAAGAATGGAGATCGGTGGTTGGCCAAAGTTCGAGGATCAACTAAAGCAATATTTTCTGTCAGGCCGTACACACATGACCATTTTATTATGCGGTAAAACTGGAGTGGGAAAATCACATTTGACCAATGCCCTTATCAACCGAAACCTTGCCAAAGAGGGCGATGACCTTGAGCCAGAAACTGTCAAGGTAGGTTCACACATAACATACATGAACTGAGTCGGGTCGTCAATTGCTGTTGATGGCCCTACTCACCGGATGTCGGGTCGTGAAGTTTAAAAGGGAAGTAAGCTTTACCGTCGGAAGTCAAACTGCCAGGGGCAGCTTCAAATATCTCGACGGATCGTGACGATCCGATCAGGTCGTGACGACCCGTCATTTGAAAAGTCGACCCGACTATTGGAAGTGTCAGGTGATGAGAGAAAGAAAAACTTCGATGAACAAAGGAGGCTGTGCTGCTCAAAAATTTTGTATGCTTCGTTCTCAAAAAGTAGCGACTAAAACATCGATATACGCATAGAAAATTATAATCATCGACCAGAACAGCATTCACGAATGTTGCGAATGTGTCTTTATACCCTGAGAACATGCTGTTCGGAAACAGAAAAAATGACTGAATGTAATAGCGCTCCGAAATGTGGAAGGCCTACTCTGGGACCTTAAGTCGCCGTAACTTAAGGCGACTTAAGAAAAAATTGCCCAAAAAATCAGGCGACTTAAGGGGAATTAAGGCGACTTAAGGCGATTTAAGGTGACTTAAAGGGAAAGTACGGTCTAGAAAAAGTTCCTCTAAATTAAGAAAACTTTTCCCCAGGAATTCGAAAATAGTTGCAGTTTTGTCCAGTTCCCTGTTAAAATGTGACAAGAGCCGTGACTTTGAAGTTGCCTCTTTCGTGACTTGGAGAGCACCATCTTGGATATCACTTGTTATGACGTAGCAATAGTCAACAAACGTGTTGGACCTTACCAAGTTCTTCGATCCCCGATCACTTTCTCAATGTTGTGTGACCTTTCTGCTTTGAGAAATTCAGATGTAAGGTGAACTATGGAAAACGGTCTTGTGGTTCAATAGGTAGTAGGCTATGTAGGCCATAAGTGCGACAGAAACTCAAGTCACTTAATACTGAAAGATTTGCTAGTCAATCAAACTAGGCGGCAAAAATCAGCCAGAGCAAATGTAAACAAGACAAACACCTTGAACATGTGACAAAGAAATATTCGACAAGCGTACCTTTTTCACTTTCTTCCTTCAGCGACAGCCGTCTTCGATGCTTCAGCTAACGTATTTGTTTGCTTTCACACGGGGAAGTGTTTAATTTACCAACGAAACTTTCAGATGTTGCTCAATACACGTAGCAAGGCTTTTTCACATCAACAATTACCGCTGTTGGGGTGTACGCTTTCGATGGGGATGAAACTAGACACATGTCTAGACTTGAGAACACATATAAAAAATAGAAAAAAAACCAGAAGCTTACACCGGAAAATTGAAATTTAAAGAAAAGTTGGCCGGCGAAAATAAAACGTGGATGGATTCCTCAAACGTGAAAACCTGACTGCTATCTTGTCTGTTCGGGTGTGTCATTTTACCAAGGAGGACTTCAACCGGGATCTGTTGGTCTTGGTGACATTCGCTTCATACGGAAATCTCAGTCACCTAGTCCAAAATATCATTATATTGGAGCGAAAAAACTGAATCAAGCAATATATGGACGACTTTCACTGTTATGCGCTAATAAGGTAACTTGAAATGTGGTAAAATTTTGTTAGCAGTATAGAAACTACTGAAACGATTTACTCTTACCATTTGATGGAAATATATAAATCGATCCTTTCTTTTGAAGTTGTAACAGGGCTCTCGTAGAAAGCCAAGGAGACATTTATTTCACAGCAATGAGCGCGGGATAGAACTGCAAGCTCTCTTTCGCTCACATATAAAACCCTCTTTAACGACCACGAGGTAAATCTGTTCAGAGGTGGAGCCAATATCAATACAACTTAGCCTCTCGATTAAGACCCAAGTGTACAAAGCATTGCTCTCCTCGCTTGTGTTTTTCTTCTTTACATCAATTATCGACAAGGACAATTAGTCATCCGGAGAAATCCTTGACTATTGCTACGTGATAGCCTCGTTTACATACACAAAAACAAAATATTTTGCGACACTCGAAGAGAAATTTCGTATCTCCGTGCGGCCATGTAATATCCTCGATTTATTTCACAGTTTCAATTGCTATATGACAGTGTCAAATGTCTATGTCTGAATGCCACTAGAGCTATAAAATGCTAGAATAACAGCAACCATAATAAATTATCAGAATTTCGGGAATAAACAAAGAGTTTCCAGCAATCTGATTGGTTGAGTGGTTTCCTATAGAAATAATAATATGCTTTTACTTTCACCACTCTAGCTGGTCAATATAAAGCAAAACAAAATGGCAGGGCTCCCACAGGCACTCGTGACCTTTACAACAGAAATAAATTGTGTCGGTTATCAATTATTCTCTGTGTCGATTATCACTTCTCTGTTGTTCAGCTCTGCAGTTATACTCACACAATTATTCGTCTCAGAGGTACACTCACTTTGCCTTTGGCAAATAACTGTTAAATATGATTAAAGTTACAGTGTATTGCAAGTTTGTTTTTCTGATAGCTACAAAACGTATTTATTTGTTCATCAAAAGAAACACATAATTTAAATAAGACTGCTATAGAAAATGCATAATTTAAACAAAAATAAACAACAAGGGAGTCAAACTATTTCACAACTGAGCGCAAATAATTATTGTTGTCGTAGTAACCTTCTCTGCAAGATTCCTGCAGCTTACACTGTCAATTTTTGCACAAACGTTTGGTAAATTTTTCACCATTCCAGTGGCATCAAACAATGGTTGTTCCTTTTCGGAAACCCAACCAATAAATGTTCTTCTCTTTCTTCAGTTAGGCAGAACATTCCAATATAACGCAACCAGTAACGTATGCCAAGGTCTTTCTCAATGAAACTTCTTTTTCTTAGTCATTGTTGACACTTTATAGGTTCTTTCTCTATCCGTGATCATCAACAATCTTTTGTCCGCCATTTTGATTCTCCCAGCTAGTGTCCATGTCTCTATGAATATGAGCAGACTCGCGTGAGCGTGAGTCAAGTCACGTGACCATAACATTTTCAGTGGTACATGCAAACCCCATGGGGACCTAATAATTCCCCATCCATGACGTACCTACCAACCCAAGGCTAAAAATTACATGATGGAGCATTTCTACGCGATCGATCAGCACAATAGGGACTTTAAGATAGTGGACAACGGTAGGCTGGGACGGTTAGATCCGTGTACCGGAGACTTGGGACGAGTACGGTAGAAAGGCGCGAATATTTTTAACTTAAGATTCGGCCAACATGACCGTAGGACGGTGGAATAAACTTGTCTTTTGAAGAGGCGAGAAATTCTCTTGTAATTTCTTTTGCAGAAGGTTCAATTAGCGAGGAGGAATTTTTTTTATTTTATACCATGAATACGAATCAGTGAATCCTCTTTATCCTTACCAGGAATTTGAACCATTTTATAAACTCTTGTTCTTAGGCCATCGTAGCTTGATTAAGAAAATAACACAAACAGCGATGATAAACATGGTATTCCAACGCATTTTTATAAAACTTGACGTTTCGTATGCTAGTCAGCACACATTTTCAAAAGTGACCGTTACAATTTTCAGAATTTTTTAAAAACTATATATATATCGCAAACAATAGGGGTCTGGAACCTAGACTGAGAAAAATGATCTGCAGCAGTACGTGTCTGGACATAATGAAAAGTAATAGCTAAAACAGCAATAACTTCTCACTACTAATATTGACATTAAGGGAAGGCTTTAGCTCTTGAATGAACAAAGTCTCTTTAATTCTGCAGTGAAAGTCAGTTTTTCCGGACGCTAAAATGTCAAAGTGATCCCATTTAATGTCGTGGCCAGTGGTTTTCACGTGATCAGCAATGGCTGATGAATGGTCACTTTTAGCTAGGGCCTTGAAATGTTCTGTTTTTCTGTCGTGGAGTCTTCGTTTTGTTTTGCCAATGTAGAATTCATCGCAGTTCCAGCAGACAGCTCTATAGACGACCTTGGACCTCTGAGATCGGTTCAAGCGATCTTTGTATGGAAAAAAGGAGTTGATGCGGCGTGTGTTTTGGAATATGATCTCGAGATTGACGAAAGAGTAGAAATTGTATACGCAGGATTTCAGACGTTTCGTGACTTGGTTACTGTGAAGACCTAAGTAGGGTAGCACGATTAAGATATCTTTTTTGGGGACTGTAGCTTGAACAGGGTTATTTGATTTGTTTTTATTTTTGTTCAATACATCGTTAATGTTGAACGTGATAACGCCTTGAGGGTAACCATTTTGCAACAGGAGCTTTCTCAGATCTTTAATAGCGGCCTGTAATAAAGATGGGGAGGAGCAAATTCGGAAGCATCGATAGGTGAGAGTGCGGATGAGGTTGATTTTGTACTTGCGAGGTGTGAATGAGTCCCACTTGGTGTAAAGGCCTGTGAATGTCTTCTTCCGGTAGACAGATGTAGAGAAAGTGTTGTCAGGGCAGCGTTTGAGAAGGATGTCTAAAAATGGAATCTTATTGTCTTCTTCGAATTCAAGAGTAAACTTAATGCTATCGTGTCGACTATTTTGAAAACTTAAAAACTCATTAGCATTGTCTTTGCAGTCAAACATGGTGAAGGTGTCATCTACATATCTGAACCAAAGTGAAGGACAGAATCTGCTGTTCATCAACCATTTTTCTTCAAAGTGGCACATGAAAATGTTAGCCAAAACGGGGCCTAAAGGTGAACCCATGGCTACACCATCAATCTGATCGTAGTATTGGCCATCAAATATAAAATGACTCTTCTTAGTGGCAAACTGCAAAGAATCTTTCAAAACAGAACGAGGTAACTGCGGAGGATCCGGGAGAGAGTACAATCTGTCCAGACAAATCTGTATTGTGTCATCAAGCGGCACGTTTGTAAAAAGAGAAGTGACATCCAAAGAACACATTATTCCGTTGTTATGTTTGTATGTTTTGGCCCAATCTGCAAAACTAAATGAATCTTTAACCGTGTGTTGGTTGGTGGAAATTGGTTGAAGTATGCCAACGAGGTAGGAAGCAAGATTGCTTCGCAAAATCAAAAAAGACGGAATTATTGATGACGTAACATTCCACAAGATTCTACCCAGTGGATCTTCTCCTGGTGTTTTATATGGTCTGCCAAAGGTTCACAAGGCTGGATGCCCTTTCCGCCCTATTGTGTCCTCTGTGAACACCTACAATTACAATCTTGCTTCCTACCTCGTTGGCATACTTCAACCAATTTCCACCAACCAACACACGGTTAAAGATTCATTTAGTTTTGCAGATTGGGCCAAAACATACAAACATAACAACGGAATAATGTGTTCTTTGGATGTCACTTCTCTTTTTACAAACGTGCCGCTTGATGAAACAATACAGATTTGTCTGGACAGATTGTGCTCTCTCCCGGATCCTCCGCAGTTACCTCGTTCTGTTTTGAAAGATTCTTTGCAGTTTGCCACTAAGAAGAGTCATTTTATATTTGATGGCCAATACTACGATCAGATTGATGGTGTAGCCATGGGTTCACCTTTAGGCCCCGTTTTGGCTAACATTTTCATGTGCCACTTTGAAGAAAAATGGTTGATGAACAGCAGATTCTGTCCTTCACTTTGGTTCAGATATGTAGATGACACCTTCACCATGTTTGACTGCAAAGACAATGCTAATGAGTTTTTAAGTTTTCTAAATAGTCGACACGATAGCATTAAGTTTACTCTTGAATTCGAAGAAGACAATAAGATTCCATTTTTAGACATCCTTCTCAAACGCTGCCCTGACAACACTTTCTCTACATCTGTCTACCGGAAGAAGACATTCACAGGCCTTTACACCAAGTGGGACTCATTCACACCTCGCAAGTACAAAATCAACCTCATCCGCACTCTCACCTATCGATGCTTCCGAATTTGCTCCTCCCCATCTTTATTACAGGCCGCTATTAAAGATCTGAGAAAGCTCCTGTTGCAAAATGGTTACCCTCAAGGCGTTATCACGTTCAACATTAACGATGTATTGAACAAAAATAAAAACAAATCGAATAACCCTGTTCAAGCTACAGTCCCCAAAAAAGATATCTTAATCGTGCTACCCTACTTAGGTCTTCACAGTAACCAAGTCACGAAACGTCTGAAATCCTGCGTATACAATTTCTACTCTTTCGTCAATCTCAAGATCATATTCCAAAACACACGCCGCATCAACTCCTTTTTTCCATACAAAGATCGCTTGAACCGATCTCAGAGGTCCAAGGTCGTCTATAGATCTGTCTGCTGGAACTGCGATGAATTCTACATTGGCAAAACAAAACGAAGACTCCACGACAGAAAA
>NC_090876.1:32742022-32752022 GCF_036669935.1 Montipora foliosa
AGTATGAACCTTGGATTGAGATGAGACACTCGTCGCGGCGGCTGTTTAGTCATTTTTAGGTACGAATTCAATCTTCTTCTTCAAGTTCTTAACAGTTTTTGGAACCAGCAAGGCCTGATTTAGCAACAGAACGGGAATGTCAGTTGACGATGGCGAGCAACAAAAATATCCATATTAGGTCATCTTAGAGTAGAATCCCAACTATTCTTCGGGCTCTCCTTTCGTCAACTGACGTTCCCTTTCTGTTGCTAAATCAGGCTATTGTGCAATTGTCAGGGACTGGGGTAAGGTAAAAAATTGTTGTCAGTTTTCATGCTTTAAGAAGAGGACCGTCGCGCACGCAGTCAATTCGCTTATTGATGTCAATTCGTCACATGGTATCTTTCATAATTCCGCTTCGGAATATGTAAACACCTCTGGAAAAAAACGTTTTGACGAGTCTCAATAAATGAGAGAAAGGCACAGAATTCGACTTCTCCTTTCTTCAGCTCGGTGTCTGGTGACCGTCTACTTTTGGCGGCGATTTTACTATTGATCCGGTCCGTGTTTTGTCAATCCGATCCGATCCGATCCCATCAGGTCCGGTCGGGTCCGGTCCCGGTTTTGCCAACGGCCTAACAAACTGACTAATGAATGTTCACTCTGCTCTGCTCGAGTTTAACATTTAAGTTGCTAGTGGAAGGCCTGAGGCATCCGAAGCAGTCGTGTCAGACATTACTTGAGAAACAAGGTGCTAAACCCTGGCCTCAAAGATTAATCAGGGGCACCCAACGTCAATTTTCTGAAAATATCTGTTCGGAAGACGATTTGAGATCTAGAATTTTCGGAACATTTGTTGTAAAATGTCTTGCTTGTCTGCCTCTCCTAGGATTTTCGAACATCTGAAAAATGGTATAACTGCCCATTTTTAACGGATTTTTATCCTAAAAAGGTCACCTAGAATTTCCGGGAGCCTTTTTTCTGGCTAAAATTTTCGAAAAGGTAAGTTTTGATCCCTATAATTTTCGGATCACTAAACTTTCAGCTAGGAAATCCGAACAGATGAAAACTTTTTAGGGGATAAAAATATGCCTATATCTACCGTTTAAGTACTAAAATACGTTTAACAATGCTATATTTAAGAGGCTGTCCGCGTAAGAACGGATAAAGCAAATTTCGGACCTTCACCGATTGGCCTCATTTTTTCAGTGAAAGTCAACCATTATATCCAATGTACAAATATCGCATTTATTCCAATCAATGCGATTTTTTCATTTTTTTCGAGACGATTTTCAAAATGCCCTCGAAACTGGCTAAATTGCCCTGACAGACTCTGGAATTTTGCTTTCAACGTCGGACGCTGCCAAAACAAGTTTTTTATTCTAATAGGCTCAATGTTTTACAAGCAAAAGTTTCATCTTTCCTCAACATTACCAGAAATTTCAGACAAAATGGCGGACGCCCAGATTCGACCCAGACCTTCCGCTCTCCCAGAATGGCCGCCGATCGTTATAGAGAAATGTATGGAGAAAATTGAAGAAGTGGAAATTTCAGATTTAAAGTGGCATACACGACATTTGCCGACCTCTAAATGTAAAGTGTACGTACCATATCATTATTTACGGTAGTTTTGGTCTCTCGAAAGTTCGCCAACGTGCCGCCAACAACACATTTTACGAACGGCTGTTACAGTTCCTTGAGCTCTCTAATTCTTTCAAAAAAGCTCAGAGGTGCCTACCTTCCCTCCACATTTTAGAACATTTCGTTGATGTGAATCCTTGGTGCCGACCTCTCTAATCGTCGATCGATGTTCAAACTTTAAAACGTGATAAAAATCAGCCTTTATCCATTTCCCAAATTACCGCCCAAATTGTGATAAAAGAGGTAAAAATACATCCATTTCTGCGATAAAAGCGGCCCAAAACGCACCACTGCGCTTATTATTCCTTGTGAAAAGTAGGGTTTCTGTCTCCAGTTTGTTTTGATCGCCATCTTTACAGGTGGGTACTTCATATATGATTATTATTATACAGAATATCGCTGGCTAAGTGTACTGTGGGCCCTGATTTTTGAAAATTATTTTTACTCTGCCAATTCACACGCATGAAACGAAGTTGTTTCTTCTCTCTAAAATCGTCATTCGAACAGGAGCCCAGACTCTAGTTTCCCCTTTTTCATTCTCCCTTGTATGACAACCTCAAAAAAGAAATTAAATTGATTCAGATCCTTTGATAGTGTGTTATTTCAGTCCTTGTTTTTTCTATGTACTGCTTTCTTTATGCCGCCATCTTGATAATTTGAAACCGCGTGCCAAATACCTCGCGGGCGCAAAATGTCGCCGATTTCTGGTAATGACATTTTAACCGTTTAAGAGTGGCTGCCTGTAAAAATCAGACAAATTCTTAATTTCGCGGCAAGGGTCGAAAATTCGATTTGGTTCATATTTTCATGGTAGATAGGCTAGGGCATGACAATAACTACTGGACAGTTTTTTCGGCAAAATATCCTTTTATTTGAGAGAAATATGCAAATTACCAAATTCCGTTAAAACCGCCAAGTCACGCACCATTTTATTAAACAACTTTGAGAGTCTCGCATGCAAAACGACATGATTCGTCCGTCTTTAGAACACTCAAATATTTTTGTGCAATGTTTAAATGTGTGCTTGGTCGATTTTAGTGAATGTTGTGCTGTCGTTTTGGGTGGAAAATGATTAAATTTCGAAGACATGTGTTTCATTCACTTAAAAGTACTTCGTAAATATAGTTAATTTTCATCATGTGCGAAACCTTCAAATGGACTAAGCTTCTGCTGGTTGAATTGTAGAAGAATGGTCTACAGATTCCTGTAAAAATTTCTTTGGGCAAATGATTGTGAGCGACGCGAGAGCTTTTCAAAGTACGTTAAAAATGCAAATATTTGCCCTTCCGTCGTCAAATATCAATTGACTGGTTACCCATATATTTTAGCATGCGACACATGACTTGACTCATATTAAGTTGAAATAGACACAGAGATGATAATTTCGAAATGTTCTAACCTTATTTGCTGCATAAGGCAGATCCAAAAGCCGATTTAACGTGTTTTTCCCGCCATTCGGCACATATAAAGCAGTACAGTTTCCTTCTGTTTACACAATGTCTGATCTACATCGCCAACTGTCATCGTATTTAATGGTCAAATACCATATTTCGGCGCATCTGATCTATCGCCACTGCATCTAACTCAGCAACGGCTGAGTCATTTGTGGATAGTTGCTTACTTCGCACAGCACCAAAATACTACCACATCTGAACGATTGCTGCTTGACCTTGAATACTCGTCATTTCCTTGTCACGCAATGCTGTCATCCCAGCTTAGTGGGTAGGGGTAGGGGAATTTCTATCCTGATATATACGTAACCATTTTGAGCACAAAATCTTGTTGAGTGGGAAGAGAGTAAATAAAAGAATATAAAGAATGACTATTTTCCCTTTGTCTTCTGAGTTGTCTCCTGTTGTCATCTCTTACGCGACCCGCTACCTACATTGCGTAACACTTACGGATTAAACTCGTTCCTATGTCTTTCCGCGCTGTGCAAAAGCAGCTTCCACAAAACCAAACAGTGCAAACACAAAAAGAAGTCGTTAGTCGTTTTTTCAACTTCGCAGAATTTGTTTTCGAATACTCTCGCGACAGTAGGAGACTTTTGTGCGTCTTTCGCAAAGTTTTTTTTTACTCAAATAGGCCACGTTCGATATATCAATATTCTTACTTGCTCTGAGGCTTTAGGGATAATTATTTTGTAACTTTTTAAAGTTTCTTTTGTCTCTAAATTCCCGAAAGAGACTGGATACAAAGAAGACAACACCAAATATGGATGTTTGTCCTGAAAGCCTTGGGGCCATGTTAGAATATTGACATGGCATATTGCTTTTGGCAACATACCGGTAATCATACCGTTACCCAACCCCGGTACCAAACGCATCATCTTGCGCGCGCTCGACAACAGACATTTTTTTAAAACTGACCAATCTTCACAAGCCTCTCCCCAATTTGCAGTTTTTCTTACGCGTTCGAAGTCACCCGATCTCTGCACGGAAACAAAATGTCACAAATTATTGCCTGAAGCGTTTTGTGAGATTCCGCAATAACAATTCAGAGCTGATGAAGGAAACCTAGTACCTAGGTGCACTGCTGGATAAAGAAGGCGTGGCGACCAAAGACATACAACAGAGACTAAGTAAAGCCAGACAAACTGTCTACAGGTTGCGAGGAATTTGGGACTGTAACGAAATTAGCAGGAAGACGAAAGTTCAATTGTTCAAAACAATTGTCAGAGCAGTTTTGATGTATGGCTGCGAAGCTTGGAAACTCACGAAAACAGAAGCAAAGAAGCTGGACGCTTTCCAATACAAATGCATGAAACGCATACTGAGAATAAGATGGCCACGGACCATCTCGCACCAACAAATCCAGGAGACCACAGGAGTGAACAGAACGAGTGATGAGATCAGACGCCGAAGATGGAATTGGATCGGGCATATATTGAGGAAGAACAGAGAGGAGCACTGTGTTACAGCATTGGAGTGGAGGCCAGAGGGGAGGAGGAGACCAGGTCGACCATAAACAACATGGAGGAGAATGGTTGAAGACGAAAGACGAGTAGCTGGGTGGCAATCATGGACGACTGTCAGAGCTTTAGCAGCAAACCGAAGTGGATGGAAAGAGAATGTCAAAGCCTTATGTGTCTTATGGCACGAAGAGATATAGAGATAGAGAAGGAAAGCCATACGAAAGACAAAGGAGACATTGGACTAGACCGGGAAGAGCTAGCGCGTGGTGGGACTTCTTTGTGAATGTAGTGGTATTAACTGAACATTTATTTCACATATGCACAATCCTAGGTCCAACTCGTTCTTATCGTTTTCCAACGTTTTAGTTTGGACAGATGAAACCAATGGGAAAATTAAACGTTAGTGTGGGCGAAAATATTTTGCTTCGTTTTCTTCGAGATAAAAACGCTTAAGCTTTACTGTGGCCGGGGCCCGAGTTAGAGCTCTTTCGGGGCGGGTTTCGGGGGTCTTCGTCTCATTCCCTTTAGCATAAATCAACTAGTGGTTGAAAACTTTATCTAAATCCTCTTCACAGACACTTTGAGAACGCCAAGAGGCGGCCGTCATTAATTTTGTTAGCTGCTACACTAAATACTATCTATCACAGAATAGATAGTAGCGTAGCCAATCAAAGAACTGCACGCTAGCCCAGACTAAAAACGGATGAACATTCAACTAATTGTTTCACTTATTTTACAGTGCGACGCGCCATACCGTGGCCACCCAACAAACATTTTTACAAGTTAGCTACTGATCAAGATACGCGAACTTGATTGACAGACACACCTCCATAGAAAGTTTCAACGCGCAAGAACCAAATGGAGGCTTGTCTGTCAATCAAATCCGCTCACACTGATTGGCTAACTTGAAAAAAATGTTTGTTGGGTGGCCACGGTAAGGCGCGTCGCATTGTTAGAGTGCCCAATACAAAATATGGAAAGCAAAATACTAATATATCGAAATCAAATATTTATATTTGTTTTACATTTTTTTTATTTGTTTGATTTTTTTATTATTATTTTTACTATATACCCCTACCGGTGTAGCTACCTACTAAAATGATAGCATTGCGTGACGACCAAATAACGAACGCTGCAAGATTGTGCTGCGGGCGCCGACACTCTTGGGAGCAAAGGTAAAAGGTCGCAATCAAATGTAATATTTTGGTCAACTTGGTGTAGTACGTACAACGCAAACAACTATCCACGAATTGCTTAGCAGCTGTTGACTTAGGTAGATGCAGCGATGATTATATGCCGCGAAAGAAGATCACAGATTCATGATATTCGACCACTGATTACGTTGACAGTTGGCGATGTGCATTAGACGTTGTCTAAACAGAAGCAAACTTTGACCGCTTAAAGGCGACGAATCGTGAAAGAAACACGTTAAATCGGCCTATGGACCTGTCTCTTACTGCCAATAAGGTTAGAAAATTTCGAAATTATCATCTCTGTGTCTATTTCAACTTAATATGGGTCAAGTCATGTGGCGCATGCTAAGATTTACGTCTAACCCGTCAATTGATATTTGACGACGAAGGGCAAATATTTGCATTTTTAACGTACTTTGAAAAGCTCTCGCGTCGCTCACAATCATTTGCCCAAAGAAATTTTTACATGAATCTGTAGACCATTCTTCGACGATTCAACCACCAGAAGCTTAATCCATTTGAAGGTTTCGCACATGATGAAAATTAATTATATTTACGAAGTACTCTTAAGTGAATGAAATACATGTCTTCGAAATTTAATTATTTTCCACCCAAAACAACAGCACAACATTCACTAAAATCGACCAAGCACACATTTAAACATTGCACAAAAATATTTGAGTGTTCTAAAGACGGAAGAATAATGTTGTTTTCCATGCGAGACTCTCAAAGTTGTGTAATAAAATAGTGCGTGACATGGCGATTTTAACGGAATTTGATAATTTGCATATTTCTTTGAAATAAAAGGATATTTTTCCGAAAAAACTATCCAGTAGTTTTTGTCATGCCCAACCCTGTCTACCATAAAAATATGAGCGAAATCGAATTTTCGGCCCTTGCCGAGTTGTGTTTGATAATTACGGGCAGGGGCTCTTAAGGTCCCCAATATAATAACCTAGCGAAAACACTATTTGGCAACGCAGGGGCCACCTTTGGTAAGCATGACAGCCGCGATTCTTTGGGAGTGTACCGGATAATTTAGTTATGCTATCTTATTAGTGGGGGTGCTTAGGGCTGAACCAGGAGCTCATGGCTAGGAGCTAACAACATCCCTATATTCCTGTCACGGCGTTTTCACAGACCGATTTATTTTGAGATTGAATTTCCCGCGGATGAGACTCCCGCAGGAGCCCGATGACCCATCTCAAGAAACTAACGTGACGTCACAGTGTCACCTAACCGGAACTGCCTCTGTTTTCTTCGGAAAAGGTAGTCTAACAATAGATCGGTCTGCAAAAATGGCGTGACTAAAAATGCCGTGACATAGGCTTAATGTGGGAGTTGCTCGCTCTTACTCATGAGCTCGTGGCTGAACAAATCATGGGCAAGAAATTGCCATGGGTTCAAATCCCGTTGGAGCCACCTGAAATTTTTCAGGCCAGGGTTGCTCGAAGCATGGTTAGCCTAACCAGGCTTCGAGAATCCGGCCTCAGGTGTCTATAAGAGATAATTGCTTAGCTTGTCTAGAAAAGTGCGAAGATCATTTTTCTTTTTCATGGAATAATTTCTTTCAAATAATAGTTATCTTATTCGAGGTGGCATTTTTCGACCATTTCCTGATCGCCTTGAAAATGAAAGGGCCCTTGCATTTTTAATGACAAACTATGAATGTGTTTGAAACGTCTCTGCAGCCTTCAACCCAGGTTTTGGTCTTTCTTTTCATTGCCGAGCCGGAGTCCGTTATATTCCCCACGAAGAGAGACTGTCGTTAACTGCGGTGCTTACAACCAAGGTTGCTCGAAGCATGGTTAACGCTAACCAGCGTTAAATACCATGCATGAAAACCACTAGGTTTTGATAGCTCTTAATCAACCGTTAGCGCGGCTAACCAGGCTTCGAGCAACGCTAACCGGCCCTAGGGGGCCAATTTTTTCGTGCAATTACTTTCCGAATAAATTAACTTTGTTGTACATTGCTCCTACAGAGATATCTCGTTGCCCGTGGGTAAGCAAATCATGTGTACCCGATCCCCCGAGAGCCGGCTAAATAACGCCGTGACACAATTTCAATTTCTTTAGGCACAAGTGTCCACATGCAAGGATAATAGTTAATGACAATCTACAAACGGCCTAACTTATTATTCAGCTGGTTGCCTTTTCCTTGGATGATTTCTTGCTGTTTACCTCAAACAGGGTTGGGTGCATGGCACATGTACAGAGGATTGTTCACACGAAATTCAATCCTGACGATTTCCTTAAGCACGTTTTCGGGGTAAAGATTCTAATATGACCGCAAACATTGTGTATGGTCAGAAACTTTGAGGCTAATGGAAAGGCAATTCAGGAAGCGTTTCACCTGATTGATTAAACAGAATTTCAAATGTTTACCATTAAATTGAGCAGTCGACGTCATCACTTCAAAAGCAAATGCGCACGTGGGCGAATTAATCAGATCTTATTGGTTGGACGTGTCAACTAAGACGTCCAGGATCAACAGGTCCATTGTAAGTGAAATGGTGGCTTGTACTGTGGAAAAACCAGTCACCGTGTAAAAGAATCCAATCTGACAGCTTCTTAGCTCTCGTCTTCTGGAAAAGCATCGGCGAAACCAACAGATTCGAAGAGTTAAGAATATTGCCGTTCTACCTAATGCAGGTGAGTTAGCCGATAAAACCAAGATAATGTAATGAATGGAATATGGAGGTTTCTAGCTCTATCCGACAAAACTGTTAAGTGCTGTATATCAAATCATATGATATGTTAAGATATTCAAATGCAGCATTTTCAGTCGCTTTAATGTTCGCTTCACACAGATTGGTCAGTTAAGGATTGACAAGTGCTCGGGAGGCATTCGACTTCCATGTGAATCACAGGTGGATCTTTCTACTAGTTAAGAAAAAATTGAACTTTGAATCCTTAAACTTGTTTATAACTGACCTCGTTATATCTGTCAAGCAAGTTACATCATCATTAGTCGTGACATTGATCAGGCGCCAATCTTGGCCTTCCAATATCTGATACAATGTATTTGTTATGCACGGTGGTGTTTACAGACCCCCTTCGCGATATCTCAAGTAGTCATTCAATTTATGTCACAGCTCGTTAACTTCCCCCACCTTTTTGTTTGACTACTTCTACTTCCGTTATATATATTACCTCTCTAAAATCTGCCTTTACTAATTGCTTAGCGGTTACTTATTTACAATTTGCAATTGTTTTATATCTTCAAGCCAAAGGATGCCCACACGCATACTTTCAATCAGTCCTTTAAGAACACAAGTGGACTACTTAAGGTTTATGGTGGTCGTAGTCATATTGAAGACCAACATTTGAACAAATCCATTGACCTTTACATTTCATACATAGTTGTGGCGCATGAAATCTCTCACGGCTGGACTCAAAGTGCATCATCAGAGGACAGATCACTGCTTTCTGTTGTCCCTGATTACCAATGAGACCTCATCGACTTTCGGGAATCACTTTTATCTTTTGAGCTTTAATTTATTTTCCGAATGACTATTGTTTCCTCACGGGTTAAAATTGAAGACTTTTTGAAACTTCAAATATACACCTTCAGGGTGTCAAAAATATTTTTTCAAGCGACGAGATTTTAGCCACATTAGTGTAAGGTGCTAGTGACACCGAAAAACGTTAGTAAACGAAACTGTTCGTTATTGACCCATTCAGTATTGAGTCGAAACCATCTGGCCTTAGAAGTTCAATGGCTGTACAACTAACTCTATTCAGTTGGTACGTCACTATCCAGAATATAAACTATACTTCACGTTAATAACGGTTGTCCAAGGTTTTCGTGCACACCATTTCATACTTAAATGTGTCTAGAGTGTGCATATTCATGGTTACGGGAGGAAATACTGAAATCTCTGTTAGATATTTGTTACTTATTCACCGGATAGTCCCGAAACTTTACGGGCCATTTTCTGTTGTCACAATTCCCTCTGTGTCTCAAGGACGGAGAGGATTTAAGTCGTCAAACTTCACAGTCAGTTTTCTTTTTGTTACCTTGAAAACATGTTTAAAATTCGGCTCTCCTGAACAAGCAGTTGGCAGGTTCACAAATGGTCTTTCGGGCCAGAAAAGGTTTCGGGACTTTCGAGAAACGGGCCCCTGGTGGCAAATCGTTGTACAAAAACTGATCATGTGTATAATGATTTGAAAATTGAAGGACCAATTTTAAGCTGGTTGAATATTTGAATGTGTTTAATTCTTTAAGAAATTTCCCCGTTACGTATTTTTGTGATGTAAAATTATAA
>NC_090876.1:32759522-32774522 GCF_036669935.1 Montipora foliosa
TTTGTCTAGAGAATTCATCTGGTGTCTACAACTAACCCAGAAGATCACGCTTCAGTTGTCTAGGTAAGAGTGATGGTGAGTGACTGTGAACGTGATTGCTTTATCATCATGCCTTTATTATGTTAGGGTAAATATATCGCAAGCTCTAAAGTTGTCATGACCACTTGTTATCATATGTGTCGTTTCTGTTGTATAATGTGCTAATGAAGATCTTCTAAGTTTAAAATGCTGTTTCGGTTTGATACCGTGTTGCATCATATCACCCAGAACTCTGCTCAGATTAAGAGGGAGAATATATGAGGTTATAAGTTCAGCTCACGGCGCTGTAATAAAGTAGTTCAACACCGTTAAAGATATAAATGGCACAAGAGACTTACATGCCTTTCCTTAAAGGCCCACAAGAACATTATATCATCTTTATTCAAATTCAAAGAGTTCGTCAACAGAAGAGTAGACGTAAGCCATTTGCCCAACGTACGTAGTATGGGTTTTCATCTCGGTGACGATTCTTTGCCGGTGGCTTTAGGTAATAGTTTGTGATAATATATTTATATTAATGAAACATTATTGGTGAACCGCAAGTCAATGGCGTTGTAATCATTTCCTATAGAAAGTGGTCGGTAAAGTTGTTTATAAGAATCGCATAATCCGTTTTGAAGTAATTGATCTTAAAAGAAAACGCTCAGATGACGTGTGTTAACAACGATACGTCACGCTTCAGTAAAAGAGTATTTTTTTTTTGTTTACAAACTTTTTTTCCCATGAACATCTTGATTTGTCGTGGAAAATGGGATTATGATTAATGATTTATAGCAATCGTTTTAAAATAGCCTGAATAACATTCATTAACTTGAGCTTATTGGAGCTTGTAACATTTTAACATTGTAGCTTTCGAGCGCCGATACCTCACTGAACTAAAAGCCAATTTGAAATAAGGAAAGAAGATCAAAGAAGTGCTTAAGTCTTGTTTTGGTATTTGTAATGGCGGCTGATCACGTGATGAAAACGCTTGTGAGTGCGCATGACACGGCTTGCGAACCCACTTTTTGAAAGGTTGCAACCCAGACTTTCGATATCCGCAAAGATAAAAGCTTTCACTCTAACATTTGTTGAACAGCCGTCACAATATTTGTTGATTAACAATGTTTGGCCGTGTTTAATTGATTTATGTCGCTGGCAACAATGGTAGTCAAATAAGGGAAAAAGTAACATATTGACAGGTACATCACAGCCCTCTCAGGTTCTGTTAGCAGATGCAACATACACTGACTAAAGGAATTTCTTCCTGAAGATCGTATTAATATACATATATATATTATACACATATATTTATATGTACGGAAGACATTTATACTCGAAGTGCGAATTAAGCATGATCACATTTTGGACCGTCGAAGTTAAAGTCTTCACTTAGCACAAAGAAAAGGGGTCTTTCCTTGCTTTACTGCTTAAGAAATAGTAACTAACTGCAACGACTTACAATCATGGCCCAAATTCTTCCGAAACTGATAATTTGTTAGCACACAAACTCAAGTCACGATAATTAATGTTGAGGGGTGACAACGATGCGTTGTTCACAAGAAAAGTCACATTGGCCTTTTAATCCTGCTTTTTCCATTTTGACTAAGTACTTGTTACGCCGTAGAACGAATGGGAAGACTGTAGCGTTCCCAACAAACTGCTGGGAGACTCCGTGCAAGACAGACACTTCTCGGTGATTTCCTGTTGGAATCAATCTTGTTTACTTTGATCTGCATGAAAAGTTCCATCCTATTCAAAACCTCCGCTTTATCAAATTCAAGACAAACAAAGCAGCGCGTTTAAATGAGACTTTACCCTCGCGAACAACTCATGCGCGTATTTCTCGAAAAGAGTTGAAGATGAAGGAAAGGCGAACTTCGCGGTTCATTTCATAGCCTCCTTCGGATTTAAGGTCAATATACTGTAATAGTCTTATACCAATGCAGAGAATTAACTATATCTACTAAGTTATTACTATCCCCACTCGATCTGATGTCTTTACGAGTGTGTCCAACCCCTTTATCGAGTATAACAGTCATTTTCTCAAGTGTAATTATTGCAAACAACGATGCACGCAAAAAGCCATTAAGAAAAAACCCTATTTTAGTTAAATAGAGTTTCTTGAAGCCTCGACTTCCCCAGCTCAGAGGAAACCTTTCATTTATAAGCTTGCATGCGTAACAGCGACAGAAGAAGTTAAAAAATATGTCTGAGCTCTTGTTTTGGCTAAATTTTTGATACATAATCGGAGTATTGGAAGCCTTGTATTTAGGGGCCATATTGGTTATAAGTGTTTACCAACCACGGTAGCCAAAAGAAAATCTCTGTGCATGTGTTGACTTGGTTTCCAAACCAGAATCTTAGCAGATTAGATTCAAAACGGGTCATTTTGATCTGGCGACGAGATCTCTGAGACCTTTCGTCCGAATTTCAGTCACTCTGTTAAAAATTTTGTTGTAGTCATAAAGAACTTTCAGTCAGGCATAAAAGAGGGAAAGTGGGTCAAGCAAGGTGAGATGAGGCTGGATAAAAGGCATCGGTTTTACTAATTTTGCGTAAGGCGATAACAAATCTGAAGTCCCGTGATGATAAACACAGGCCTAAAATGAACTGATAAACGCATCGTAAATGAATTATTACTATCAAATTGTTCGTCTTTTTTATTACACTTGGATGTAAGAGTCCTTAGCGTGTTAGTGGGCAATCGATTATTTGACATGCATGCATCTGCCTCATTACAATTGTGAAGTATCCTTCATATCCCTGCGCCTATTTTAACTCAAAGTTCCCCCGTACTTAAGATTCTTCCAGTCTGGAAAAAAAGCGTTTTCTCTAACAAAATCTTTATAGAGGATTGAGTCCCTCTACCACATGGAATCAGTGCTTGGTTATGACCTCATTTCGTCCTACTCTGTGGGTGTGACAATAATTTAAAGTAATTTAGAGTGGAAAATACGCCTGTCAGTCAAACAGGCGTGTAATTACCACCTTAGCAGGTCTACTTCATACCCTTAGGAAATGAACTAATCGAAAGTCATCAAATGGTCTCTCTCTTTATTCATTTCAACAGCTGTAACCCTTGGAGTGTGCGCGATATCTTAAGCAGCTGGGGAACCTGCATTTACTTCGTTATACAGTAAGTAGAAAGGTTTGAAGTAGATTTCTTTTGTTAACTACTGAAGGAAGAGCGTTATGGTCACTAGATTCCTATGAATCCGCTCTCAAATACCAAATTCGTTTCCAAGTAAGTCTATAATGGTAAGTTAATGTTCCTTGTAATCTAAAACCTCAGCTATGGTAATCATACAGCGCAAGAAAAACAACTCCTTAACTTAGTTTATGGAATTGCTTTTTACCTTTGCTTGTTCACCGAAATACTATGATATACCAACAACTTCATCATTTTTCCTTCGACGATCGGGTTCTAAGCTGTTACTCCAAATCTACTGTATCGTGAAGTCGATATCGGAAATGGCCTATTCATTTTCTAATAATTATATAACAGCAATCACTATGGTGCAACAAAGATTATACATGAGGGCCAGTATATCACGTGCGGTTAATAAAAACAACTTGACAAATCTGTCAGTCCTCCCTATAGTTCGTTTTGGTTCCTGTTTGTTTCAAGACCCAATTATGTCAAGTTATCCGTCAAGCTACATGCCCAGTCAAAACGCGTGGTTCCAGCTGCAAACATCTTATGTCTTCTTTAACAGTAATGTTTCCCATCGATCGTCCGTTATGCATGGTCTAGCGTGTATAATTTGCATAGGAAAAGTATAACGAGAAGAAGAAGAGTCGTTAATCAAACTATCACTCTGTGGTTTTGACTTCGTAGTGCCTTCTCAGAGAAAAAGGCTCACGAAAACGAAACTCAGAGGAGACACACCCATTTATGGTCGAGGCACAGACATGTACCAACCAGAAACACAGAGGACAAACTAACTTTTGGTCTCCATATATACCCCTTTTACTCAATTTTTACTGTGAAATATGATGAATTTTTTCAACCCCTCACGGAAAGGACCATGAAAATCTCGTTTTTTTGTCTACCGAAACGGAATGCACTGGCTACTTACAGCTGTCATTATGTAAAATCCCTACAAGTGGGTCCTGGGGTCTAATGACATTTGCCTCTTCCATTCATACAAAGTTCATTAACAAGAAAACTGTCAAGAGTAATTCAGGCTTCTCTGCGCTTGAAAAACAGCAGGACCTTGTATCAAACGCACACTAAGGAAAGAAGCTAGTGCAGGGTGCTACCAACTACCATCAGATAATCGTGATCGAACCACTTAACGTGCTGCTTACTTTGTGCTCACGGTGAACACTCATAGCAACTGATTACTTATTTTCCAAGTACGGGTAAGGCGTTTTATAAACATTTTAACAATCATATTACTGACAAAAACACCGTGGTAGTTGTAGCTCAATTCATTCGCTCTTTGAGTACAAGCCATGTCCCAGTCAAACAGTAATTAGGCTGAGCCTCTAAGCACCCGGCGATACATTTCAATGACTCAATCAAAAAACGGCCGACACGTCTATTAGAGGTTAACTTTAGCAGCGAAAAGAAAACGAGAGGGTTACAATGGCAGCTGTTTGAAACTGAACCAAGTTTATGCGCATATGCAAGTTACAGGTTACAGACTTCATGGCATTGACAAGATCCTTCATAATTCCGTACGAAGTGCAAAAGAGAATAGTCAACAAAGGTCATAATTCTGCCCTTGAAAACGTGACAATTAGCTTGTCAGTTATAGAAAATAATGCAAGAAAAACAAAACAGTATGCCCAGCCTGGCTTTGCGAAAAAATATCTCAGTTGTGTATTAGTTTTAGGGGTGGCGAATGGTACCTCGAAAAACGTGGGTCTCGGAAAATTTTAGCCGGATCTTGAAATCTCGGAAGGGTTTTTGATAAGTCTCGAAGTCTCGTTTTTGCATGGTTTGTTTTTACCCATTTTGAATCTCGAAACTTTTTACCAAGGAGTCTCGGGCTCGGAATTTTAACTAGGATCTCGGCGTCTCGGCGAGTCTCGTATTTTACCATTCGCCCCCCTAGTCTTACGGTAATCTTTGCTTCTATGACCTTATGTGATTATGTTTGGTTGCTTGCACATCGCACTGAAAACACCGCGTAAATGGCTTGTTTTGAGCAATATCTTCATTCTATATCGATACGGGAATTTTAGGAGGCGTGAAAACGTTTTTACCAAGGTTTTATGTGACTGCTTTGATATGGACAGTTTAATACTGGGAAGGAAAAGTGCAAAAATTTCAACACTTCATGGATCCGTCCTTTACTAAATTTGCTTGGTTACAATTTTGTAGTATCTACTTTTTCGTAGAAAAATTCTCGTTTTATTGGGACGAAGTAATTGTAAGAGTTTATCACTTCTTATATCGTTGTTTGACATTGCTGCTATCAATTACAAATATTGAGAAGGTGAATATACAAAAAGGGTTCACTACTGTCAACAGCATGCAACGGAAGACAATGTCACAGTCCAGACAGAAGCAGACAAATGTGTATTTTCTAGCCTTTCAACTCAAGCACCAACTGATCTAACATCACGCACGTATTTAATAACATTGAATATGAATGAAGTTTGAAATTAATAGCCTTAAATATTATGAATAGGTGAAACTTCTAGATTTCAAGAAGAATTCATTTGGCTTTGGGTTATTGACTCTGGACTCCGGGCTCAACCGAGTAACCATTCAATTGGGTTGCTGTTTTTTGGCTTAGTTTTTTGTCGTGGTTTGCTATTTCTTTGGTTTTATGTCATCTGTTTCATTTGCAAAAAGTATATGCTTGACAATGTTTATCCCAATGGACCGAGACCACTGAGGTCATGCACGTCGTGGCTTACCAACGTAATCAGGATGTTCAATGATAGATTACTGAAATCCGCAGGCAAGAAGTCCTCATAAGACTCAATTGAATTGAACCTGTAGTTGCCTTAAATTTGTCCAACGAACAAGAAAAGCTAGAAAAAAAAGACACACTTGATACACCTAACTCCGTCATCGTTTGTTTAGTACGTACGTTTTTTCTCATACATTAGCTAATGTGAAATTATAATGACAACTCGAAAGTTTCGTTTTGCAAAACTGAGGGATCAACGTTAAAGTTTTTAACGAGATGGGTAATTGTACCAAACTAAAAGGAATCTCAAGTATCTTTGGACATATTTTCGACATATTGGCCCTGTTGTCACTATCATTGAGTGATATTGCCAGCTTATTTTGAAAGTGATTAATACCTCTAAAATGAACCCGTCATAGCTGATTGCAGTGCCGATTTCTCTTGTGAAAGACACGCCAGCAGTAGAAGGGCATTGATCTGCACTGACTATATTTTATTACTTTCGTTCATCAGTCAACCTCGAATCGTGTGTTTAATTTCCTCCGTGTTTCTTTAAAAACTGACCTCGTGGTCGGGTGCATCGTGACATAAGCAATCTGTCAAGTGGTGTTGCGTGATTTTCTCCGTGTTGTACGTTTTAGCATATATCACGTGACCAGGCTCTTTACAACTACAATCTTGGACAAAATAGATGGGTAATTTGTACCCCCCCCCCCCCACCCCTCCCCACCCCTCCCCCTAAACCAAGGATGGGAAAATGGCGCGTTTTGGCTTTTGCGCGGCTTCATCCTTGATTTGGGGGTTTGGAAGTTTGCTGTTCCATTTTATTCTGTCCAAGATTGTAGACCTCTTGGTCCGGGCTCGCGTACATATGGGCAACTAAAAGTTATAGATGGATTTTTCTAAACCCCTTCAGCTGTATAACTTTATATCCGAGTTTCATAACATTTTTGTGAAAGGCAATCTGCGATAGGTGACCACTTTAATTGCACTATTTTGCTGTTTCGAAAATGAATTTTAAAAAAGTGAAAAAGTGGAAATTTCATCAGTATCTATAAAATAAACAGAACATTACATGACCGCTTGGGGATACGAATTTTATCTTTTTGCGAACGAGTGAGAGGTACTTTCAGCACAAATTTGTTGCACTCTGCCTTCGGTGTCTTTTTTCGTCTTGACTCGTCTCTTAACCATGCATCCCTGTATTGAGGGTCTCTATCCCGGTCCATTCCATAATTCTGCTGTAATGCCTTTCTCTGTAGCTGATTCGTCTTCCTTGTTTGAGTTTGGTTCTTCTCTCGTTCGTCCAAGTATTTTTCTTTTTAACAGCTTGTAACGACGTTGCCTCCTTAACTTTAAAGCACTTGGTCAACTTCGAACCTCGACGATGACGTAGTCTGCAGCATCAATGAGCATTCTCCCTCTTTCTGACTCAACATAAAGTCGGTAAACCGATACCTAGACGCCTAACAACAACACAGCCCCTTTGTGCTTCATACTATGATCGCATGACTCGGCGTACTGGTAAAAGCGTAAGTGAGAATTGTACCAAGTGATCTTGTACTGAAATGCTGTGACCATTTACCTTTGACTTCAAATTAAAATACTCGTTAACCTTCTTAAACTCGCATTAGTATAGCAATGACCTCTGCCATCTAACTTGGGCTTTCGTTATCTGCCTCCAATATTTCCCGATACTTGTTTCAATCTCTTTTTTTCCATTTATTGGATCACCAGAGCATTAGGCATTTACCTAAGAATTGATATAAGTAAACGATCATGAGAGAAGAGGGTTATGAATACTAATCTTCTGCTGGCATTCGGCGAAGCCTTAGCACTGACAGACGGGCATTTGCAGTTATTCATCCCTCGCCAGAGCGGGTTACTGAGACCATATCTTCATCATATGTTCTGAGTGTATTAAGACTATACTCCTGAAGTATATATACACAAGCAGCTTTCTGCTCTCTATAAGCAACCTTCCGCTTCGTTCCAGATTATTAAAAAGATCCATTTATCAAACCTTTGTTATTCATTTACACTGTTGCCTTACTTCTCTACCTCTTCTCTACCTCTACCTTCTCTTCCTTATCCTAACATGTGGACAAGTCAAGTAAAAAATCAACTGACTCCTGACATGTGGAGGTTATGTGGGACAGCAAAAATGCAAACAGTTATGCAGGGAGACCGACCTGTTGCTTATTCTGAAAGGGGATTTTTTTTGTCGTGTTTATTTACGGTATTTTCCACGACTCATCCATTTAAATAGCATTAAAACAGGAATGAAAGAATATGGGGACTTAAAAGACGCGAAATTTGAATGTACACCCAACAGATCCAAAAACTAGCCTTGACGGCTGAACCTGCCTCGATTGACACTGTTCTCTCTGTGTCCTCTGCAGATCTAGGTCCCTTTCTACTGAAATAATTGTCATAAAAACACCTTTAAAAGTTTCCCTGAAGGGGGAAAAACGTGATAATCGGCCGGGTCATGAACCTCATGATCACAAAAAGCTCCCCTTATCCGGTGAAGACTAACATCTACGGGCCAATAGATCATCTCAGAAAACTTAGCCGGCGCAAAGGGTGAGATGCTTACTCATCTTGCACGGTAAGGTTGTTCTGACGCAATATTTGTTGCGGGTGATATTATTCATAGCCCTGCTGACGGAAGGTTGATTACCTTGGACACAAGCATCGTTGAGGTTATTTTTGGCTATCGTCTTGATTTTGAAAGACGACCATACCAATTATCTGGGTTTAATGTATCCAAACGTTATGGGGGCTTTGTTGAAAAGAGAATCTTTAGACCTGCTACGGTTAAAGAACGCATTTGTCAGTCTGACAGATTAACGAAAACGACCTGTTCCACGCGGGGTAAACGGAGCGTTGCAGTTGTCCTTTCTCTCCGTGGTTAACGAGTCAGAACGTTGTTGTTGGATCTTTGATGTCGAACGAAAGCGATGTGCCTTCAATCACCGTCAACAATGCCTGCGGCTTGGATTGTGCTGCCACTGTCCAGGAAGATAATAGCTTGTGTTTTAGCCACTTTAATGATAATAATCATGTCCCCTCTGAATTGACCGTACTTATACATGATATAGCCAGTGCTATGTGTTGATTTCATTTCGCTTTACGGCGGTAGTCGTTTATATTCCCTTTAAAGTTTTTCTTCCCTGGTAGACAGGTGTAAACTATATGGAACTAAAGGAGAGAGACTCACTTGGTGGCTGGACCGCTCAAGTGAGCAAACATTTGTCTGGAGGGGATACCAAAAAAGGTATATCGCAGTTTTAAGTGATTTTGTAGTGGTCACGAACAGTTGCTTTTTGTGCAAATGAAAGACTGCAAAGATCTGGGGTTTATCACCGGCCTTACAGCGAAAGTTCATCTATGTCTTCGTAGATGGCTCAGCAGTCCCAGGAAGGAGGCTGAATGGACGGTAGCTCACCAGCGTGAACGTGAAGAAGATGTTGAATAGGACAGGGGATAGCACTCTGCACTGTCATCCTGGTGAAGGAGCTTGATGATTTTCCCATAACTGCGAGGACAATCTATTCGACTAGCACTGTCCACTGTTCAGAGGGTTTGCCTGTTGACGGTGTCAACATATCTTGTTAGGTCGACGTAGACTTAACATAGGCTCATGCTTTGATCTATACACTTCTCCTGAAGATGACTCACAGCAAATATCGTTTCAACTGAGCTTCTTCCAGGCCTAAGGCCACAGTGAGCCGCCGGTAGATTTTCCACGGGGACAGGGATCCGTCTCTTCAGGAGAACTCGCACAAAAGTTTTCCTAGCAAAGGGCAGAAGTGAGATCCCCTTGTAAATGCCATAGTCTGATTTGCAACCCTTGTTCAGTCTTACACGGACAAAACAATGAGGGCGTCTCGTAATTCAACCGGCACGGACTCCTCTTCCTAGATAGGGTTCAGGATTTCGTGGAAAGCTAGCAAAGCATTGGTACCTATGAAATTGTAATTTTCAGCAGATATTCCATCTTTTTTCTGATGCTCTACTATAGGTTGTCTGGGAAATAGTTTTGATCGACTCCAGGGACGGCGGCAGATCGAGCAACCCGTGAACTTGTTCCTGGACAGCAATCTCGTGAACATGTTTTACAGCTGCGGGGTGAACAGTTAAGAGGGTCTGTTGCGCAGTTTACTAAAATGTTAAGAACAGCGTTCTCTTAGCGCATCCTGGTCCTTTTTTTTTTATTGCCCCCGCAATAAGGAGCAACCTAGAAGCCCCCGCGTAAAAATGGAAAATATGTAAACTGGTAGATATTGTGTAGGGGAAAGCAATCTCGATTTGCTCAACCGAGCGCGCAAGGTGGTATCGGTATTGTTCACCGAGTTCGCAAGTTGTTCTGGGTAACTTGAGTCACGAGGCAGAAGGTCACAAGAAGCATCGAAAACCGAAGTGTTGTTCAGAATGGCGATTGGAGGTGAGTAATTTTCGAATATTTACAGCAATTCCTGAAAAAAATCATAATGCCTGGGTCAGAAATCGATTTTTCCACACAAATCAGAAACAGGGGCGACGATTTGCCAGACACAAGTTAGAAACAGGGGCGACAAACTCGAATAGAATAGAATTTGCTCAGTTCATAGTTAATGTACAATTTAAAGTTGAATACAATCCAACAAATAGATAAAATAATTCACAAACTGCTAGACGCAACCTCAGAAAGCAAAAGCACAGCCTCAGTATCAACATTTTCAAACAATCTTCGATGAAATTTACAACAGTTATTCACAGATAATAATAATCAGCGATCCGGATATAATAACCGAGTTTTGTTCCTATTTTACGGTATTTCAAGGTAGCGTGGGAAGAACCACGTGGAGCAAAAAGATGGCGACGAAATGTTACCTTCTGGTTCATGTTCCTGTTCCTGTTCTACTATCATATTTTAAAGGCATTTTTCATAATTGTGTGATTATGTAAATTGCTTTTCAATTCATAGCGTATCAAATAGATGTTGATGGAAATTGAAAATAAATGGTGTTTGTTGCGTTGTTGCCCATCCTTTCCTTGCATCTTTCACTTTCGTTTACCTACCTAATTACATGTAGCATAAGATGAATACATCACAACGTGCAGCACATATTAATAGGAAAACACGTCAACAGCCATCCATATTATCTTAGGCGGGGGCAGATGTAGTGAAAAAAACTACCTTGACGTTTCGTATGTAGAGGAGACTAGCCCGATTTGAATTTCCTCAGCCTGCTATGACTGGTCCTGCATCTCCTGTAGTTCTGTCTGAACTTTTGTCTGGAGATGGTCAAATGATTGAAAAACAGTGCGTTTAAATTATATGATAAATCTTCGCGCTCAGCCTAGCTTACCGTTCACATAATGTTTAGTTTGGACTTGAACACTAACATCACCATGTACAAAATTCTTATGGAGAGAAAATGCAACGATTTGTTTTTAGCTTAACGGATTATAATTGGTGTTAACTTGTACAGTACTCGCAAATGATTCGTTTTAATTCCATTACGAATTCGTTTCCGATTGATTCCGTTCAAAAACATTTTCGATTATCTCATTCTAAGGCCACCCCCCTTTTTTCTCTGTTTAGCGTCGTCCGACCGACCCAAATTTTTGGCATTTTCCAAAAAAAAAAACAATAGGTAACGACGTTTTTAAGCCAGTTTAGTTCGCATAGGAGTTTCGGTTGTTGATCCTTTTTCCCACGCTGTCTTAATTTTGCAACAACATTCACCACCTTTTCCGCCATATTGATTTTGGGTTCACTTCTTGTTGTTTTCCTGGCTCCACAGCTATAATGCTGGGGTACCAGGCCTCCGATTCCAGATCGAGGCGGTTGAAACCTTCTTGGGCGCAGGCTTTAGCTCTGTTCAACACAGACTGAAGAGTCTGGTTTTGACGTTTCGCCGGAATAAATGTGTTTTTACCCGAAACGGCTGGAGAAAGGTGTGTCTTCGGTAACTTTAACCACTTCAACTTAAGCCGATTGCAGTTGAAAGGATTAATCCAAATAGAGCAGGACCTTTGATAATTTTACGAGAATGTAGCTTGCGTTGGATTATTGTGAAGAAACAAATGACCTTTCATGTTGAGTGAAATAGGAATGATCTTGTCGTTGTTGAATGCCTTTCCTATTGTTTTAGCAATTTTATCTGTTAAGTGTTATTTAAATGCCTGATTGACTGCAATTAGTATTGCGTCACCAGGAATGCTCCACATTAAAAAGTTATCTCTTTTAAAAGCAGACGATGAAAATGGGTGTTCTCTCCCCATGCATGGTGCACATTTTTGGATTGAATGGATAACATTTCTCCCTTGTAAAACCACTGATTACACAATGATAAAAAAAGGTTCTTGTGGTGAAAATAAATTTAAAGAATTATTGATTTAATGAAAGGAGCAGGCAAAGCGGCATGAAAACCACGTAGTTCAGGTGTCAAACTGCGATAGGTAAGAGGTCACTGCAAACAAAGACTACTTTTGTTTTCATTATGTATAAGAAGTTATTGTTAAGCAAACACTTAACAACCGACAGAAGAAGTAAGCGTGTCGAAGCTCGAAAGCAATTTGTAGAAGGCATCGATTAATTGATACCGCCAATCATTTCGCGGAACTACTGTAGGACCCAAAAAGTGACCTTTCAAGTGACTCTGTTTTGCAGGTGGGCCTTTTAACTTTAGCGTGTTGAATACGATTAATTTCGAAACCTCACATTTCAAAGTAAAAATACTTCACGTTTGGATGCTACTGTTATGAACTCAGCCGTCTCGGTGATCTCTCGACGTGGACTGTCTTGAACTTAGTGTGCCGTGCTGCCCTATAAACTGACAAGTGTCTTTCAGTAGTCAGATTGTCGGATTTACCGATTTGTCGGATTTGTCGAATTGTGTATTCAGTTTTGAGATGGTGTTAATTTCTAAAGCAGGACCAAAAGTGTATTACAAAGCCAGAGACTTTGCTTAAGCGGTCAACTCGAAGGGATGAATTTCTAACATGCAGGTTTTCTTCTCTTAAGCCCTTAAGATTGAGGAATTAATGAAGGATTCGACATTGATTTGGCCATTCTCAGTCTATTCCTCCTTTGTCATTACCGTATAATCCGGCCACTGTATAAAAGTGTTTATGAAGTTTTACCAATTTGTGTCTCGTTTCTTTCAGACATTGAATACGATGGTCTCCAGCATTACGAAGTTGGTGGTTTTAATAACGTTGCTGTTCACAGCTCTTACAGCAAAATCCAAACCAAGAAAAAAAGTTGTACCATATCCGAGAGTAAGAGGAGCCTGTGAAGTTCATAAAGGATGGCTCATCCGGAGGGACGAATGCGACATTCGCATACCAACATACGGTTGTCGTGGTGGTTGTTTTTCATCAGCAAGACCTTTCAGCCATAGAATTGGATTTGCGTCAAGTTGCTCGTGCTGTGCTCCCATCAAATCCGTTATAATAGAGATAAAAGTGCCATGCAACGGACAGACCAAAGTGATTCGCTACCCGGTTGCCAAAAAATGTGCTTGCAGACCGTGTTTAAACGGAAGCTAACAACTGATTTATTAATGTTAAATGTAATAAAAGGATTTCACGACCTTGCAAGGATGCCGTAGACCTCGAATATCGAAATCATTGAATATATAATGGGAAAGGAATAGCTAAGTAACATGAAAGGAGTTCAAGATAACAAATTCTCCCATTTAAGTCAAATTTGGATGCCGTTCCGGGAAGAGAGCTTATTAGGAACACCTGTGCGTACTTGTCAGAGTAAAAGAAAAATACTGAATGACATTGAGAGAAGGTTGAAAATGTATATTGTTGTTGTGGTTAGCGGTTTGTAACTGACACTGTTTCAATTATACTTACTTTGATGATCAGGTGGTGTACTAAAATTAAATATCTTTATATCAAGTTAAGAAAACACCTAATAGTTCGAACAGAATTTTCAATTTGTAGATCCATAAATTACTTGACATGTTTTGTATTTAGCTGAAATGGCTATTAGCATCAGTTATTGTGTGGACAAAGCCTTGTGTTGCCAAAGGCAAGTTACGGTTCTGCGAACAACCTTATCAGTGCTGAAACTTTTGAATGGGCAGAATGCTCAGTCGTGGTTTGAAACAAAAGAGACAAGGAAACTTGACAGAAAAGTCGACTGATGTCTTAAGTGTATCTTGTTGCCGGAAAGTCAAAGGCACTGGCTATCTAAAGTACTTGGTGGTCATAGAAGGATTATAAATTAATGTATGTGATATAAACTTGAAAATAGTTGAACTGGCTAACTGACTAATTGTAAATAATGTAAAAAGTTATTTCTAGACCCTTCTTTCAGCATTTAATTGCAGCCTGTCCGCAAGTGATTTTAAGAGAATAATTTAACAAAGAATGATGGCGACGAATTGCCGATCGGAGTCACAGAGTGGTATCTAAGCTGTACTAATTGCAATAGAAGTCTGTAAAACGAAATAAAAATGGTGATCGCAACGTGTTTAATTTAAATAAGCTAACACTGAAAAATAAAAAGGAATTTACACTTAATCTTTAGAAGGTGACTCAAACAAAGCGTATATGTTGGCAACTTCATATTTTCATAATTAAAAAGACTTCATTAACTTCATCTTTGTTTGCACGGTTGGATGTGAGCGAGGAACTTCAGCTGACTAAAGAGAACTGGTGTCAATATGATCATGTCTTATTGTTGGCACTGTCTTAGTGTTTTATGTTTAACGCAATCCAGTAGCTATAGTACAACGTGGAGAAAGGGTTCAGTTGGCTCACAGTGTTCTCATTAAGTGTATCAACTAGATTCCACAATGCTGACCTTGCAGCAGCTTTCCGTCGTTTCAGGCCGTTAAAGTGCACACAACCCCCAAAATCTTTTTGACATGTTTTGTTAGCCGTCAAACAATTCTTTTTTCCTGATCACTTTGGCGAAAAAATTATAGTCATATGTTATTTCCTCGATTTTCTGTGAATTTTCAAAATTCTGAAAATAATCGCCACTTTGGTTCGCTTGGGTCCGAGTCTGGTCTCTGATGTCAGCTGATGAGTGATTTTCACACAGAGAGAACGCTGCGAGAGCAAATAGGAGGAAAATTTCGTCTATAATATTCCC
>NC_090876.1:32777022-32779522 GCF_036669935.1 Montipora foliosa
ATATTGGCCAAAAACAATTCAAAATTTTCCCGATTACGCAATGCAGGAGGTTAGTACTATACAAAGTATTAACCCATCATTACTCGACCCGCTATTTTGTTTGTTATCTTCGCATGTGGCGAACTGTCGCGAGAATGGATGTATTTTTAAGTGCTTGAACTACTCAGAAGAGCTCCAGGAAACTTATACAACAATATTGCTCTAGATGTGGAGCAGCCGTGGAAAAAGAGGAGGTTCTCATTCGGTATTATTTTCAGCGTGGGTTTGATCACTCGGTTATATTACTCTTTTTAGAAAAGTACTATGCAACAGGAATGTCTGTGCGTACTTTGTACAATAGACTTCGCGAGTAAGGATTAAGAAGCAGGAATGCAAACAGTGACGATGCCGAAATTTACCATGTCATTCAACAAGAATTGGACCGACCAGGCTGCATGAGGGGTTATCGAGGTATGTGGTAAACCCTTCGTTTGCGGATTACGGAATACAGGCACCAAGAAGAAAGGTCGAAGGGATTTTACAATAAGTTGACCCAGAAGGAACAGCCTTGCGGAAGGCTCATGCACTAAGGAGAAGGTCCTACACTAACCCACTCCCGAACTTTGCTTGGCACGTTGACGGCTACGATAAATTAAAGCCATACGGCTTTCCTATTTATGGTGCGGTGGACGGTTTCAGTCGTCGAGTCATGTGGTTGAAAATTTGCCCCTCAAATAATGACCCTTTTTTAATACAATACACTACTTACAATACTTTACTTGCAATGCTCTTCGTTAGCTGCTAACAACACGACTTCGTGTCACAAGCTACTTACAAAATCATCTTACTTAGCTTAACATAACGCATTAATTATTATCTATTTACAGCTGCATTACTCTATAGGTTCTATTGAATAAAAGATGTCCTTAATGAGATTTGGAAATAATAATAACAATAATAATAAATGAATAAATAGGTAATAAGTTTTAGAAATGAAAATAGTAGAAATACGAGAAAGGGTGATAAAAGTGCAACCGAATCAGACTAGAAGAAATAAAATTGCTTGAAATAAGAGGTTGCCATTTTTTGTTGAAATCAGTGGTAGTGTTATTTTTGGAGGCAATCAATTTTTCCGTGAGGGCTTTTTCGCGTAGTAGTAATTTATAGAGCTCGAAATCTAATGATTCCTCGTTTAAGAAGCACCTATAGATGAAATATTTTGCCACGAGGAGGGCGAGATTTGTTATAGTTTTGACGTTGCAAGGATGAAAATAACCGTACAGAATTGACACCCTACATAAGTTAAGATTTACTTTGGTCATGATATACCACCATGTCCGAAAGGATCTCCAGAAACTTGGGACAAAGGAACAGTCCACCAACATATGCTGTAAGGTATGCTTGACTTCCTTAGTCGTGTCGAAGGGACATCTGTAAAGTTTTGGGAGATCCAAAGCTTTCACACCCTGGCTTAACATTCCATCCTGTGTGTTAGGGGGTAGGAATTTGCTTTTGACAATAATTTTGTGAAGTGCTGCGTTTGTTATATTTTTGAGGCTATCGTACCAGTTGAGGACCTGATTTGGTCTGATCATCCAAGAGGTCAATCAGTTTTGTAACGCCTTTGTAATGCCATGCCCGGTAGTATACTGTTTTTCCACCGACTTAGAATTATTCCAAATGATTACTTCATTAAATGCTGGCGTGTCTTTAGTTACTGTTATATGCCTAATTTCTTCCCAATATTGTAATACGTTTTTGTAGAAAAAAGGCAGCTCACCGAATGGAAGTTCTTCTTATTTATAATTGCAAGATAATAAAAACTGAAAACCACCAAGGTGTGCAGTACAAAAGTTTGGAATAATTTTCCACGGTGCTTGCTTTTCGTCGAGGAATCTTGCCGCCCGAGTCGATTTGAGTGCTTTGTTCATGAAGAGAAATGCTATCATCCTTAACCCTCCGTTTTCTTTTTCGCCAATGATAGTCGACGTTTTTATCTTGAGGGGTTTTCCATCCCATAGGAAATCAAAAGTGATTGCATCCACCTTTTTGGCGAACCCATCGGGAACAGACAAGAGGGAGTTATTAAAAATGAGCTTGGATAACCCTAGGGACAGGTATGATGTTTCTTTTTCCTGAGAGGGTGAGCTTTCTTCTTTTCCAAGTGATTAGAATGTTTTGCAAATCTTTTAATTTGCTTTCAAATTTTAGTCTATCGGAGACATCTTGGTTGTAAGAAAAAAAAAAATCCTAGCGCTTGGATGGAATCCTTTGGCCATCGGAACCCGAACGGAGTATCGCTACGGTCAGCCCAACAGCCTAGCCACATGGCCTCCGTCTTTGTTTTGTTTAGCTCCAACCCTGAGCAGTTTTTAAACTGATCTAATATTTCAAGTAAGGAGTTGACGGAAGTTAGGTCCCTTAAAAACAGGGTAGTGTCATCGGCATATAACGTAATCTTTACTTCTTCATCGCCAATTTTAATTCCTTTGACGTTATCCCGGCATTCGCCAAGATGGCT
>NC_090876.1:32794522-32797022 GCF_036669935.1 Montipora foliosa
GATGATAAAAGGACTGAGTCGAGCTGTGAGGGCTAGATATAATCAAGTTACCTTTAGAGGGAAACAACTAATTACTGGGTTGCCAGTATAGCAATCCCATTCGGAAAATGGGTAAAGTTTCTTTGCTTTCTTTGGTTTTTTTTGTTTATTTTCCCGTGTCGGTCAAAATCTCGCCTGTCACTCCCCTGCTAAGTGGTGTCTTTGTGCATAGAGTCTTCTACGCGTAGTTTCTTAGGATCGAGAGGATAGTGGAAATGCTTAGATTTCTCTGGTGGACACAGAATATTTAACTTAACCTGCAATGGCGTCGAAAGTCATTGTAACGCGAATGGCGTTTTAGTGAATTTTTAAACAAAATATACCCTTATGGAGCTCAATAATGGAAAGTCAATTGGATAAACAAGACAGGCGGTGAAAATAAGTATCTGGAATTGTCAACGCGACAAGTAATGGTCTTCGACAACAATTTCTTCTTTCGTCGTCGGATATCATAAAGTGAGGTTTGTTTCTAACTTTATTAGGCTAACTCTGATGTTATGTACAACATTGAAACCAAATGGCAAATTCTGTATGGGTTTAACAAACATTGAAGGAATCGAACGCCTTGACTGCATCTGTGTTTTCCGAAGTCGCAGTGAGTTGTCTGGCAAAATACATTATTTTGTACTCAACTCTGCACAGTCTTCCGGTAAAAAAAAATTGGAAATGTGACAGTGAACAATTAATTAAAAGAAAGCTTGTTGTCTATTTTGTGCTTCATTATTCACGGAAAAGGTTCTTCAGAAAAACCGGGGATTCTTCCTGAACTGTCCCAAATTTATTTAATTACATATGCTTTGTGACACAGATTGTGTGTCTTGTTTGCACGCACGCAGTCGAGATAGGAAGGGTTTTTTGCCGCTAATAGCAAATATATTGTTTGTTTCAATAAATGTTTCGCTGGAAAAGGTTTTTCTGAGATTTCAAGCCTTTGTGAATTGATCATGTTGTGTCATTTTCGAGCTTAACAAATTTGCATACCTGGGTTGAAATGTATGATATACGGGAGGATTTTTGTGGTAGTGCACTGTAAGCAGCGCGTGCATAAGTCACGAAAACGCAAATTATCTCTGGTACGAAGTAAAGGAGTTATATAATGACTTTCTACGTGTTATTTCTTGGGCATGTTGTTGTTGTTTCTTCTTTAACACACTCACTTTGGAGTTTGGTTGGCTGCATCTTGATATGCTTTAATGTGACAGCGCAATGCTGTTAGTGAGTTTCAAATGTGTTAGTCAACACTTAGCTGTGTAGCCGCACGATGCGGTTCCAGTCGAGACCCACAAATTGACCATTGCTCACTATAGAGTCTCCAGTAGCTCAGTGGTTAGAGCATCCGACTAGATCACGGAGGGTCGTGGGTTCAAATCCCATCTGGGACTCGAATTTTTCCGAGTCTACATTTCTCCTTACATTTAATATCTTTGTTCTTGTTGTTTCATCTTTAACACACTCATGTTGGTATTATCACCCCTTATTGGTGTTAGTTCATTATCTATTGTCCTATGTAGCTCTATTTTGTTAATGTATACTGTTTGTCACTCTCGCTCCAGTACGCTGTAACAGGCAGACAATTTTTTGTTTATCATTTTGCTTATTCATTTTTTGTCTTTCAATCTTATTCCTTATGGTCTCCTTTTGTTTTAGTGCTGGGAATATGGTCATTTGGCCTCCAGTTTTACTAACAAAACTGGCGATCGCTCGAAGTGACTGGATTACTATCACGAGCTTGAGCTCGATTCAGACGATGAGGTTTCTGAAATCTTATTAGATTGCCATTCTAAAGGATCGGAGTTCCTTTTGGTAGAGCCGTGCGTTAAAGGTCCTCTAGCTAACGCTTTTGAATTTTGGGAGAAGGATTTAGAGGCCCCTCCTTTTGTTATGGATATCATTAGGCAAGGGTATTCTCTACCGTTTAGCGGATTTCCGCCCCGTTGCTTTCTATCGAGCAATCGTTTTGCGTTGAGGAACCCACAATTTTTTGAGTCTGCTATTCTTGAATTATTGGAGAAGCAACTGATTAATGAGCATAGTTTTCCCTCTCACTGCGTCAATCCTCTTACAGTTGTGGAAGGCAAAAAGCTCCGACTGGTCTTAGACTTGCGCGAGGTTAACAAGTATTTGGTTAAACCCCAATTTCGTTATGAACATTTGCGATCTTTGAGTGAAGTTTTTGAACAGGGGTTTTAGTTCTTCACGTGGGACCTGAAATTGGGTTACCACCATGTGGATATTTTTCATACTCATCAGCAATTTTTGGGCTTTGCGTGGGATTTTGAGGGAGTTACTAGATATTTTACGTTTGCTGTTCTCCCATTTGCATTGAGCACCGCGTGTTTTTGCTTTACCGAGCTTTTGCGCCCTTTGGTTAGGAGATGGCGGCTGCAGTCCTACAACTGTTTTGTGTATTTAGATGACGCGATTTCTCGTCAGCGTGGCTATGTTTCTGCTCGAGCCGTTA
>NC_090876.1:32802022-32834522 GCF_036669935.1 Montipora foliosa
TGACTGACTGACTGACTGCCTTACTGACTTACTGACTTACTTACTTACTTACTTACTGACTGACTGACTGACTGACTGACTGACTGACTGACTGACTGACTGACTGACTGACTTACTTACTTACTTGCTTGCCTGCCTGCCTCATTGCCTACCTGCCTGCCTGCCTACTTGCCTACTTGCCTGCTTGCCTGCTTGCTTGCTTGCTTGCTTGCTTGCTTGCTAAACTGAAAAGCCCTTTCCTTGAATAATGAAGCAAAAAATGAACAGAAAGCTTTCTTCCAAATAATTCTTGACTAACGACAATTAGTCAAATTTCCAATTGTTTTTTTTTCACCTGAACAGGGCTCGAAATAACGGCCGGTCAACGGAAAATGTCCGATCTGATTTTGAAGTTGACCGGTCAACCTTTCGTCTTGCCGGTCATGTTGACCAGTCACATTTGATCATTTTGAAAATGAAATAAATTAAAATTTCCATGCTGCATGTTCAGTTGTTTCAGTTGTAGCAAATCGCTGTCAAGAGAAAATGAGGGGACAGAGAGGGAGGCTCAAGGCGTTGGCCGGGATATGTTATGTCCACGAAAGTTATTTTTAGACGAGTGGAAGTCTTTGTTCTAGCGGAAGTCTGTCTTCTGAGACGTCCGTATGCAGTCTTGCCTCCCTCTCAGGTTCTTAGTGAAAAGAGAAAATGATGGCGCACGTGGAAGGCTGATAAATATATATTTTCTTTCAAACATCGGACCGAGGTTGGCCTGCATGCGGACGTCTCGGAAGACTTCCGCTCGTCTAAAAATAACTTTCGTGGACATGACATATCCCAAGGGCTGGACTGGGAGCCTCCTTCTCTGTCCCCTCATTTTCTCTTGTCGCTGTGTATTGTCATTTGCGGAACTTTGATCTGAAATCCTGGGTGAAATGCAACAGGAACCGTTGTTGACAATGAGTGCTTTAAAGTGCTATAAGCTCTAAGCAACAACTTTTTTGGAAATATATAACGCCAGTTTTGGTTCATGGGCCCCTGTTTTAAGAGTTATTTGTTTTATATAATTTGACAGGCCAGAAACGGTACGTGACCGAGCTAAAATGAATTTGGCCGGTCATCGTGTCCGGAGACTCTCCGGAAATTATTTCGAGCCCTGCCTAAAGACTGCGCAGAGTTGAATAAAAATAAACAATAGATCACAGATCCACTCAAGGTGTTCGATTCCTTAATCAAGGCTCTGCGTTTGTTAAACCCATGATATCCATTCAGAAAAAGTTACCAGTGAATTTTCCATTTGGTTTCAGTGATGCACATAACATCAAATTTAGTAAAATATTAGAAATACAGCTCACTTCATCCGATAGCAAAAGATGCAATTGTTGTCGAAGACCATTACTCTTTCGCTTTCAAGATTCCAGATATTTATTTTTCACCACCTATCTTGTTTATCCCATTGACGTTCCATTTTTGAGCTCCATAAGGGTATCTTTTGTCCAAAGATCCACCAAAACGCCATTCGCGTTACAATGATTTCGACGCCATTGCAGGTAAATCAATATTCTACTGTGTCCACCAGATAAATCTGCGCATTTCTACTACCCTCTGAAACCTACGCACAAAGACTGGAATACAATATGGCAAACCAGTAATGATCTCGCTTTCGCGATCTTTGGTTTTGTGCCGTGGAAAATGGACTTCCCCGCGTTATAATCTAGTTGTACATTTAAATCCTTGTAACCTGTTGTCCGTGCGCTGTTCGTGGTGTCCCATCGCGCAGAATGCTATTGTTTTCTGCGACATGTACTTAACTTGCGATGCGAAATTTTGTGAAAGGCGGCACATTAATTTGCATTTCCAGAAGAGGTCACCTGGGAAAGGCCAAAAGATTTAGCTGTGGCAATACCTTGGTCCCGTTGCAGAATTTACCTTCTGTCAATCAAACGATTTCTGGGGTGATCTGAAATGTAGGGTGCGTTAAAGTAAGCAATAGTGGCTCATTAGGCCGCTCGACCAATAGACCTCATTCACGATAGCCCGCAAATTAGCTACACATTTCTGAGGGGGCAAACAACACAAGTTCGAGAGATTATCACGAACATCTTAGCCACACAGACGATTTGTTTCACGTTAATTAAATGTTTATCACCTAAGTAGTAAAATAGAATGCTTACACAAGTTACTTCGATGTTTTTTTAGTGAAAAATGAGCAGATAACAAAGTAGAAAGTCAAAATGTCGGAGGCAATCAAAAAAAATAAAATTATTATAAAAGGTACTTAATCCTAAATTCTAAAATGTACTTTTAGCAATGTTAATTCAATATTTCGACGAGCCGATTTCCGCAATTTGCCTTTATTCCAATGTTTGCCCCCCAGCATAACGCATGGCCAATTTCCATAACAATTTGAAAACCAACATGGCGGCTATCGTGAATAAGGGCTATTCAAAGCGGTTTATCAAGTGTGAACAGAGACGCGCGCCAAAGAGAGTGAAAAGTTTAGCCAAGATGAAAGCTCTCTAAAACCAAGTCGAATTCATTCTGAAGGAAAACCGCTAAATATTATCTCGTTGACAGCGAGAGTTTTACATCCACGCAAATCGGCCGTACAGATTTTTCTCATTTGAGTTCTCTGCGATTATTTTATGTAATGTCGTAAATTCACTTTTTCTTGTTCTAGCAATGCATATGAACACATTTCTAAATCTACACCTGTGTTAAGTCACTGAACTCACTGTTTGCAAAGGTTGTCAGACCATTAAACTAGAGCTCAGAATATAACCAAGCGGTGACAAGTTCTCTTGTAGAGCGTTAAAGAGCAGTAGACAAGTAGCTCCCGTTGATTTGCAAATAAAAGTATTGATTGCAACTATTAAGTGACGGGATAAGCATATGAAAAAATGCAGGGTTGACCGGGGATTCTTCGAGCTCTAAAGAGAGCTCCCGATCAACGCGCTGCATTTCGTGAGCTGGAGATACTGCGCTTCTGTTAGAGCGATTCTAGAATATTCGGCAATGGCGGCTAATTACGCCCCGCAACCTATTCGAGACGGCATTTATACGTTAAGCGAGAACCAGCCGAACATTTGAATGAAGATCTTATCGTCTTCTTCGAAAAACTAATTTGAGTTACCTTCAATCTTCGCAACATGTTGTAAATGTTACAGATTTTGGTTTTCTGTTATATGTGATTGCGCTTCTAACAAAGAAAATTGACATGGCGGAAGTGCTATTGTTTTTATCAGAGGAGTTTGAATATATTATCGTCCTCGCGGGAAATTCAAAGACCGCTGATTCTTTTGTTATACAAGTGACCAAGCAGTCAGAAGGCCAGGCCGAAGAGTAAGGAGGATAGATATAAAGTTTAATTTTTCAAGTACTTCGGATCACTCTTTTCCTCTGAAAATTGCAGGGGAACTTCTTTAAACGACAAGGAAAGAAAGCCATATGCTAACTTTTTTGTAAGAGCGGCATTTCACGGAAAAATATAGCTATGAATATTCCCTCGAAAATAGACCATTTCAAAATAAAATTTCCAAGTGGTTCCACAACAAGTGAGAAGACGGAAAATGGTCTCATCTACAAAAGCTCATGCTAACTTTTGTTAAGTGCCAAAAGACAGCCGAAAAAAAACGCCGAACGTGAGCGGTAGTAGCTGCATTTTGGCAATTTCTCTTTTGTTTGCTGGTCTGATCTCATTAGTTGATTTCAGTTTTCGCGCGGGCGCTTCTTAAAGTCCCGGATATGTCATAGCATTCTGAGCGATGCGCTATCAGGGGCTCTCCTTAGGGAATTTGCGCTGTTCAGACTCTACCGTGAGGGCCCCGCGCTTTGGCGGCTAGCTGCTTACTCCAGCTTTTGGTTTCAATCGGTCTTTCTGTGCTTCCGGTTCTTTTGATTATGTTTTTATTGAAAATAAAGGTTATCTTTCAAAAAAAAATTAAAATAGGCCGAAACAGCTGTCCATGGCTGCTAATTGACTAGGTGAAATGGTTGTGCGCATGTGTGATGTGTTGGCCACACCAAGGTTGGTGTCATTCACTTTTTTTGTTTTTTTCATTTTATAAAACTATGTGGGGCATGGGAATCCGGTCTCTTAGCTCGTCCTCTTTTGTCAACTGCTAATCTTTAACAGAAATGGAAAATAAAAACTGCCTTTTTTTGACTTGCAGATTTAAAAAAATAACAATAACAGTAATTACTTTTTGAATCGTAAAGAAGCTAAGGTCTTACGCTCAGGTGTCTTTTTTATAAAATTCGACAGCAACGGGTTTGAATTCCACATCACTGTAGGGGTCACGAAGAAGTCTAGCCGTCTCTGTCGTCTTAGTATTAAAATGTTCTTATTCTAGCTTCATACAAACCAGACCCCTTTTTATTTTCATTTACTTTCAAGAGTTGTTTTCTTCGGGTTCACCGCGCAGTGAAAATTGTGTAACTTCCTTGTTTCGGTTTTTAGCTTCCAATCAAATAACGCTAAAAATGCCTCAAGCCTGAACGACTGATCTGATGCTCAGTAGAGGAATTTATTACAACCACTGAAAACAAATTGAGTGCCGTCTTTATTTAGATCAGTGCGCGGCACTTAAGTAATAGACATGAGGTAACACTTCACAACTACCGTGGTAGACATAGGTCATTTGCAATGACGGCGCGGATCTGCAAATCTCGACTTCGTCAAGATTCTAAATGAATACGTCCCATGTACCATAAACATGAACATTTGCTAATCGACTTCAAATGAAAGATAGTTGAACGGTCGTCTTCTGAAAGATATCGTTTATCAGGTAATGCAAAATATTCTCTTAGGACAATGGCCCCTGTTAGCATTTAAACGGAATAACCTCTTGCAACGCCGCTTTAAATCCCGTAATTACGCATGCGCAGTAAGCGCATGAGGTATAAAATGCCCTCCGTTTCTTGTTTTCCGTGTGACATTAGTGTATGCAAATTTATGCTTGCATACATTTACAGACTGTAACTTTACGTGGGGCGGGGGGTAGGGGATTATTCAAAACCTCTTCAGCTGACTTGGTTCAAATTATAAACATTGGGAATAATATTTATTCAGCTTTGCCACAATCATGCAAACAGGGACTCCTATTTTTGACAGATTTGCCTGTTATGGTTATAACTTAAGCTACATTAATCATCAGTTGGCATACAGTGGTACGTGGGGCGGGGGGTAGGAGATTATTCAAAACAATTAATAGCTGCTGAAAAATGTATTGTTGAGTCAGAAAAAATTAATAGAAAGACTTGAAAAGAAGTATTAGAGTCTTAAAATGTATGTATGCTTGGAATATCAGTCCATTTTGCATGACAAAATAAACAGTGCGTGTTTGAAGAAATCAACCATCCCTCACATGTTTCAAGCCCTTAAGTAGACTTGCCACAATTCCACCTCACGAGAATCCCTCGAGAAAATGTTTTTGGCGAGCGAAGCGTGATTTTTCGGACGTGAATCTACACTAGACGAAGGACTTTTGAAAGTTTAGCCCTTAAGATGTGTCAATTTGTCTTGGATGTGCATGGTAGCGCCCGAGTCATCGCATCTTGACTGTTCAAACTTCGTGATTGTAGTCGCGGTCCTACGGCCCGGGTCGTACGGATCGGGCTGTTCGAATAAATCTTTTTCGATTGTGGAGCCAAAGGTAAGTTGTTGACATAAAGACAAAATTATATATATTTTTTCTAATTTGTTTTACAAATAAACACTTTGCACGAGAGCGGGGATCGACATAAAGGTCATCCAAACTGATCTCCATCAACGTGCTGGTCATCTCAGCTCCTAGTGATCTTTGAGAACCTTAGAGCAGCTTTGAGCGAAACTGAGAATACCTGAGAAAAACTGATCCGACTTTTAGCAATCTGAACTGTTCTTAGAACTACTGTTATTGTCAGTATGGGCATGCGACGAAGTTAAAATGGGGAATTCTTTCAACAATACAGACTAGTCGTTGACATGCATTCTGTTTATTTGGTGGCAAAGGAATTTAGAGGATGCTTTAAGGGGAATTTCTGGTTTTCTGTCTTACTTTTGTTTTACTTAGAGGCCATTTATTTGCCAGTATTGAAAAGTTTGGTTCACATTTATGAAATGTAACAAATTATCATCTGTGGCTTTACAAAGATCTATTTGTATCGCTTTTACATTCCTGAGTTAATTCGAGTTCGCAAATGACGTACAAACAACCCAGGTCCAGGAATTGTTGATCCAACTAAAACTATTGCCGCACCATACAGTCAAGGTAATGTTGAAGTATTTGGTACGGCAAATGCAGGCACACAACGAGTGGCAATGTCTCTGTCGGCACTTGTTTAAAATTTCAGGAATCCAATAACCTCTTCAGCTGACTTGGTTCAAATTATAAACATTGGGAATAATATTTATTCAGCTTTGTCACAATCATGCAAACAGGGACTCCTATTTTTGACAGATTTGCCTGTTATGGTTATAACTTAAGCTACATTAATCATCAGTTGGCATACAGTGGTAGTTATAGTGGTTTGCTAAATAGTGCACTTTCTATAATTTCAGACTTTCCTTATGTTATATCTAAGTTAGCTGCCTTTGATTCTTTGCTCATGGATAATTATCATGCATATATTTAACACTTGAACTTTACACAGTAGCAATATACTGTCTGCCTAATGGGAGGTGTAAAATTTTTTACTCTCATGGCAGAGATTTATTAGGTATGGAACCCATTTGCAACATGTACTTCAATTGAAATAGATTCATTAATGAATTTGGTACAACATTTTCAGAATAGTGTGCACAAACATCAGTTACTTATGAGATTAAGATGTGTTAACATTATTAAAATGTAAAGCAACAGTGGAAGCAGTGTTCATTCATTATATGTTCAAAACCAAAATTTTAGACCCTAGGAGCACTTAAATGATGTTTATCTTTGTTCATGGAAAGAATGTTCTGCTGTGTCATTTTATTCTATTTGTTTTTCCACCTCAAAAGTCTTGTAACTATTGCACCTCTCAAACAGTTGATAGTATCATTGAGAATGGAAGAGCAATTTATCAGAAATGTTACTCCAGCAAAATATGTTTTTATTTCTGATTTTCTAAAGAAATTAGACGTAGGCCGCTGGCCATGTAAAAGTTATTCATAGAGCAAGATGTCAGGGAAATTTATCTTGTAATGTGGTTCCCAGTAAACAACAGCTTAAAACTGTCATTTTGGATGATAAGGAAAGCAGCACAGGCTTTTTGATATGAATTTCTAGCTACTGCATTAGTTGTGTTTTCCAGTGGTATACAAAGCAAAAGATGAGTTACCACGTTTTTGTATACAATGATTCTGAACCAAAAAATGTAACAAAAGTATTTTCAAATGTAAATTCTGTTATTGATCTCTTTTGTTCTATTATACAAAGTAAATTTAATTGTTTTGAAACAAACTATGAGGTTGCATTTCTTAGATGTTTATGTGAATTATCAAATATAGAAAGGAAACAAATAATAAGGAAGCATAAATCTACTTCAGAAATTGCAGCAAACTGGAAGAAAGAAGAGAGAAATTTACAGCCCAATGGACCCAGAGAAAAAAAAAGAACTAATTCCTTCAAATTGTTTTGAAAAGTACAGGTCTATGGACCCATAAAAAAAACAGACTTTCAAATAAAGATGAAAAGTATAGGTCAATGAACTCACACGATAAAGGGCAACTTCTCTCAAATAGATTCTTGTAACACCTATATACCTTTTTGTTGTAGTGTCCAATAAAGTTATTATCATTATTATTATTATTATTATCATTCTTATTATTATTATTATTATTATTATTATTATTAAACTGTCAACAAAAGTACACAAAAGTACAAATAACCTTGCAGCGCATGAGTATAGGCTACTTAGAGCCTCTTGTTAATCTAATATATACAAAGTAAGTAAGTGGCAGCTGTTTTTACAAGTATTGCTAACGCAGTAACCTGAAATGATTGACATATTTTGGTGAAAAACAACAACCCGTTTTAGGAAGATATTTATGCGAAGGCCTCGATAAAATCCCGCGAAATGTTCTCTCTAGCCCCAACATTCCCTCGGAATGTCCCCTACTTTGTAGTAGCGTTGTTCCAAGAGGCCGCAATGTGATCCAGAAACGTTTCCTATTCCTTGGAAGCTGATTACCTCTGTACCGTATTGGTACGATATTACGACAGAACAACATGTTCTCTTTTTTTTTTTTCGTCTTTTTCTTATAATTTCTAGAAGAAAGAAAAGCAAGTGAAGTGCAGCCATGGAAGTTCGGCAAAATTATTCACTGGCTTCATTGATTATTCATTGTCACGCATGCTAATCCTGAAAGGACTGAGAAGTGCGTCTCTGAAAATCATCAATAAAAAGGCTGTAAAAGGTTCGCCCGGTTACTTAGCGCCTGGAAATCCATTTTGAAATTTGTTTCACCTTTGATTGGGTGAAGGAATTTACCACATTAAACTTGATTGCTTTGCCCTTCACTCTGCCCTTAGCCACTGCTGAGACCACTCCAACAACTGCATTTTCATCACCGCGAGGAGTATCGACGTAAACTCCAGATCCCGAGACGCCCTTCACTCCATCGCAGAAATTGAAAATCATGTCTTCTGATGTAGTATATACACGACAGTACGTGTACCATAAAGTATTGTACCATTTGTCGGCATGGAAGCCAGTAAACTGAATTTTTGAACCAGGCAGGAGACTGCTTGTCTGAATGGACATGTGCTGCCTATTATGGGAGCGCCTGAGCTTTAATACTGCAAAGTCGTATCTCAGTTTCGCAGCTTTTGAGGAAGATGGTTTTTTCCATTCCTTGGGAATAAACCTTTTTTGCACGCGGATCCAGTGGAATTTGCCTGATCGTTGAAGCAAACCTGTTTAGTTAAAAGTAGCGAACTCAGTTAAAAATAAGAAATGATTTTTTCTAACTGCAAACAAAGTCAACTAACAGGGGTAAATATGCGGTGTATAGGACTTGAAAGCATGTTAATGCATTAAACAAAAATTCACGGCACGTTTATTTTCGCTAACCTTGCCCCTGGTTTGAAAAAATACGACAGTGTTACGCAAGGAAAAATAAGCGACAATGGTTTGTGGGGGAAAAACAATGTGAAGGGGCTGTATTGAGTTATTTTTAGTTGCACATTGCAAATCCCTGATCGGCGGTTTTCGATTGATGGCACTAAGTCGCAAGAACTGATAATGGTAATGTAGAGAAACTATTCATGCAGGTTTTAGCAGCAGACAACTGAGAAGGAGATGGTCGGTCGAATTTGAACTCGTTTTAAAGTTTCCTTGCTGGAGCTCGCTATTTAAAATCCGTTCTGATGTTTATCGGCTCATCATGCAGTTTGTTCTTGACTCATTTGATTTCAGTGATAACAGATCTTCCAATATTACCTAATCCTTAGTATATAAAAGTTTAAAGTGAGCGAAGTTTTACAAACTCCCATAACACTGATTCCCTTTAACTTATATGAATACATTTCATAACATAGGCTACTTTGTCATGAACAAGTGCAGTCGAAATCAAAACAGATTTCGATATGGGCATCCGGCATTCTTACATAACAAAAGATTCAAATAAATAGGCATTACTCTTCTGCGAAACGATAACGGTTATTTTCAAATATTTGGTTCAGTGGCAAGCAACAATTCCAAAGTGGCTTGAGAATGTGTGTCATTTTATAAATTTGATCTAATTTTGTTTTTTTCACGCAAGGTCGCTCTTCAAGAAACGTATTACATTGTTTGAATGTTTCTGAGCTTTTGAGCTTCAAACTTTTGTCCGTGCTCACATATTTAGATAGCCAAAGGGAGACACTTAACAAAGCCTGAGTAAAGAAAACGCAAAAAAAGACAAAGACAAAGAAAATCAGCAAAAATTAAATGGACATCAAGAACACAAATATTAGGCAAAGAATTTCTATTGGTTTGTAGTGCTTATCAAAAATATTGTCTGGTGCCCATTCCTAATTTCTGTCTGATGACTCGTAGTCCGTGTGCACAGGTGGTTGAGCATTTGCGGCACAGCAATTTTAACAATCTTTGGCATTAGATGTACTCTTTTACACCGAAAATACAAACAGACATCACTGAGCCAAATAAGCATGTTTTTCGGAGTTCTGTGATTTGATGATCATAGTTTAATGTACTCATCGCTCCTCGAGTTACTTGAGATCATTGTGACGAAGGAGATAACTATTTGTGGCTATGGAATGATCAAAACCATCAAGGTTTTGGAATATGTAACCGATTAAAGATTGCCATTGCGAGTCAAATGATTACTCAAACAAAATATTTTTTACCATTCCGGTAAAACCAGGAAAAGGCCCTGCTATTGAATTTGATTTTATCCGAGCAAAAGGTAAAATGACGTCAATGTTATCGAAACCACTTAATTCACAAAATATTTAATTTTAACATCTACAAGAACTGAAAATCGTTGTGGAAAGAGGTAATGCTTACCAACTCTTAGTTGTTTAGCATTCTTTAGAAGTCTTTTCCCACTGTGGATGCAATGGGCAGCTGTCAGTACGTGCTGGGATCCTATGAGTGTACCTGTACAACCGGAAGAAAGCATCACGGCCGTTGAAAATGGATACATCTGCGCCTCGCGCGACGTACGCATGTTCACTCTGTTGTCCTTTCCAAAAATATTCCTTCTTATTCTTGCATTCCATGTATCCTCTTGCCTAAGGGACAACCTTTCATATGACCGAGAGTGGTCATCAGCGACACTAAAATTCATCTGAAGGATTTTTTTGACGAGATCGTCATTTGAGTCACTATCAATGTTGAGGTAAACTGTACTATCCTCGCTGTCTCCAAGAATCAATGCGGGAAACGATTTCAACGATTTTCCAAAATTCTTGCGATTATATAGCCCGTTGTTCGATGATCCAGAGGTCGTCTTTGGTAACACAAGAAGCAAGAATATCAGCGGAAAATGTGACGGTTGCATCATAGCACGGATCAGGATAATAATAGAACTCTCACTTTTCTTTCCTGTAAGAGACGATAGAGGACAAAGTCAACTGCAATCAATTTTCATTCATCGATTACAAACACTGGAAAATTTACATTAACGGAACAACGTGCCATCGGCGTGTGTATGATTGTAATACACACTTCGAGACTATTGTTAGTCTATAAGGTCACTAAACCAGCGCAATTTCATTTTTAAAATTTCATCAAGTGCTTGACACTTACCAAAATTGAGATTTTCTTGGCCACAGCCACTGAGATGACTCAGTACAGGCTTCAAATGCTTTGGAACTTCAACCCACCAAGTAGCTGTGTAGTGTTTGTCATTTCACTCATGAACTGACCCACTGTTCTTTATAAAGAAACGACAAGGTTAAAAATTATTTAGTGTTACTGAATTATCATAACAAAACTCCACATAATTAGATGTAATCGTTCAGAATAAAGCACAAGCTATGACAATCGTGTTTTACATTCCAACCCCCGTGTAAGGTTTAGTCATCCCTACAACATTTTCTCAAAATGGCGTCCCGTCCAGTTCTTTTTCTCGAGATAAAAGAATTCCTAACATCGTTCAACAGATCTTTCCAGCTGTATATGCAGTGATCTTTTGTTAGAAAGGCATTTTAAAAGCGATTGGTACGGCACGTGGGAGACATCACTCGCAACTTTAAATATCGATAAGGAATTGTAAATTTAAGTCACTATATTTAACCTATTTAAACAGAATAATAGAAACGAAAATAACCGAATTTGGCACCTCCCTAGGGGCATTAGGGAAATTTCAAGAACCAAGCCGAGACTTGTTTACGCGACTCAATCTAGCCAGATCGCCTCTGAAAGCAAGCACGCGTGTATTTAACTTCGGGACAAAGACGATTTCAATAATTTCTTTGCCGTTACCAAAAATGCCGAACGAAAACAGGGTATTGACCTAATTCAGGGCTCTAATTTAAGCTACTACTAAACAGGCCAAAACAAAGTGCCTGGAAACAAAACATGTGATGTTCAGGTGAACTGACAAGTTCACAAAGAAAAATAGCGAGAAATGTCGCAGTAGTTATAATAGCATGAACATATCATAAGGGAATGGGACAAAAACGCATCACGTGGTGTTTTCAAGTCAATCCGACACATCTCAAGTCTCGGAACAACACGAAGAAATTAGCTCAGAACACTAATTTACAGTTTTCTTGCTAAATTTGAACTACTCGGTTAAATTCCGTTATCGCATCATTGATCGTAAATGAGATTAATAAACTGCACATAACGGAATTCGTGATGAAAATTAAATTCCCAAATTGTTTTAATTTTTAGTGGCTTAATCTTCATCGCTATCACCTTGACCATAATTTCTTTCAAAACTCGTGCCTTTGTCAATTGTACACCGCTATAAAACCTCGAAAACTTGCAATTTAGCCCAGACCACAGTTGGAAACTGAACACTGCAGCAACTTTTCTTGAATTCTATTGCTTTAGGATCACAGTAACTGTCTCCCGTCAGAAAACAAAAAAAAAAAGAAAAGAAACAACTCGGTCAGTACAATATCTGCATTATCTGTTGTGAAAACGTGATTCCAGTATATGCTTCAAAACTGCATATGCCGCTGATGCCTGTCTGTACGAGGCGCCAAGATTTTAAGTGACTGTCTCCTATTTAGTTTGCAGAGAAGCACCCAAGCAAAGCAAATCTCTGGACGGAAAGCTTGACAAATGTTCTTTCGTCTTGCCCTTCGAAAAAATGCGTTTCATCCGGTTCGCGACTCTAAGCTTAAAGCATCACTGCAGTATTGGATTGAGGAGAGGTATTAACCTTAAAAGAGTACATGGTACAGTGTAGCCAGGATTTACAGAAAACAACCCATACTTTTCATTAGTCAAGCTTAACAAGGGGGAGAAAAAAATCCCATTTAAAGTAATCGCTTTGGAAAACTCATGCATTGACAGGCTAAAATGTTGCGACGACTTAGTCACCGTATTAGCTTTTAAACATTTAAATGACTCCGATTGAGGCAAAAGATCCAAACAAAAGAAAGTTGTATGTCACACCTTTACATTACGTGCCAGGATATCTTCATTAACTAACTATTTTCATGTCGTTCAATCTGTTTCTGGATGCCAATGGATTTCAACCCTTAGTGAGTTTGACCCAAAGGTGGACTCCTTGGAAAAGGAAAATGGATGGCATTTTGCGACCTATTCGTTGCTTAGACTTATCATTAGGCTCTTTAAAACGTATTATCCATTTTCAACGCTTAATTTAGAATTCCCGTTTTCGTCACCAATTTGAACTGACCGAGTTATCACTTCATTCCGTAGAAACTGGATTGACCGTGTTTACCGAATGCGAACACCTGAACAGCGAACCATGCTTGCGGAAACATCTTTTCTTTAAATTCTGTTTTAGCAACATGAAGATGTCAGCCAGTTGTATCTCGCTGCCCTTAAGTAAAGGAACGCAGACAATTTGTAAAATACATCTAACTGCTAATCCAATTATCACCTACTCTTGGCGATAACTTCATGAAAAGATTCTGAACTTTTTTCTCCTTGATTTCTAGTTTTAACCAAAACAGTGCACATTTGCGTGTACTTTTTAACAGAGAAACAAGTGTTTAACAAAATCTGACAAACAAGACACTCAAGGCATTTGGCAAGCATGAATATCTGGCTTATATCAATAATTAATAGCTCATTATGTAGCAATTAACGTCTTTTACTGGTTTTTGGCATTGACGTAGTCTAAGATATTGCAAAAGCGATTGACTTGGCAGGTCATCTCCCATCTTTTGCGCTTAGTGAATAATTTCTGTTTCAGTAAAATGAACAAAATTAACCCGACGAAACCGCAACCAGTATCGAATGAGACATGACTCTAGGCTTGTATTGCAAACTCATCCTTTCCTTTTCTCGGTAAATGATTTTCAAAGGAAAAAAGAAAAACAAGTTTTCATTGCGTATTACGCATGATGAGGATTTTTGACTGTCTTAAGTGGATGAAAATTTACTTAGACTTGGCTTTCAAAGGTTGCTGCCAAACATGAGACAACACGTCTTCTGAACATTCCATTGGCACAAAATATTTACTAGCAAGCAATTCTGCTCAGCTTATATGGCCGTGTAATTTCACGCCTTGTAATTTGCTTTTTGCGTTTCTGAGATTTATGCAGGAGGACGAGAGGGCATCAACAAGAGGCATTACTCTTTTCCATCCACATAGTACCTGAAAAGGTCGGTCAAACCGCGAGGAGTCCCAATATTATTCAGCACAAATGCCCGTACCACTAAAGATTTTTATCTAACTGATTAACTGCTATATTTAATGCAGAATAGCCATTTTAATTTGACTGACTTGAGAAGGAAAGGAAATGGAGAGCATTACAGTGAAAGCTTTAACGCCGCAGTGAGTCACACCTTTCTAGGTACTTACCATTGATTACAGGAGAATCACCACTTTCGTCTGTTGCGCTAGAGACGTTTCTGTGTATTGGCCTCTGGTAGGTTAGGAAACCGTAATTCGTGTCACTTCTTGCAAAAAATGCGCCGTTAATGTTAGTTTTCTGGTCTCTTTACGCCCATTGAAACGTAATTCGTGAGGTTGACGTGAAGGGAAATTAAGTTACCCAAAGAAGGAAAGTATGATAGGCCAGATAAAGGCGCCGAAACACGAGTGATAAGATGAAACGCTTCAATCCACTTCAACTAACGAGGATCAGTTTGCCAAAAAGCGTACCTACAACGACTCAGGTAAACATGACTGGTTACCTCTTGGGCTTTGAAATAAATGGACGTTCCCTAATCTTCTCACACCAACACAATTGTGTTTAATCTCAATGTTATGATACTCATCTGCCGTGACTGTCCGTCCGAGAAGAATACACGATCAATATTTTTAAGTCGATGAATTGCTCCAAGCACAATCTTTCAATCAAACATTTTTACCATTACACGTTTTCTGGCATTCGGTTTTCGCACTACAAAAGGTGAATATTTCAACTATTCATCCTCCGTCCGACAGGGAACACAATAAATACTTAAGGTTTAAATGTCGTTGGACTTTTCGGATGTTTATTGCTTGTGTGAGCGACACCCATGCCAACATACTGGATTTGCATGTTTTAAACCAGCAGTTATACGATGTACTGTATTGATAGACATAATTTGAACGTGCTGATTAGCACAGGATAAGAAGACGGAGTTAACCGAAGCAAATAGCAAATGTTTGAAGAACTGCCCCTTATCCTCTGTCTGCTTTTTGAAAAGAACTGAAGTCATCATCATCATCACTAAATCTCAAATATAACTGCTAATATAAAACAACATAAAATAGCATTTATCACCACCATAGTGAAAATCTGAGGTGACTAAAATAACCTTTTGAGGTACTTAGCCAAGGAAAAAAATAGTTTCAAAGTGTAAAGACAGTTAAAAAGTAAAGCCGATAGCCGGATGATGGTGTAGGAACCAAGCGTTTTACTTACTTTCTGATATTTTGAATACTTTTTGATCTAACAGTTTATAAAAGAATGGGGCTAGATCCCTATATATAAGGTTTATTGTAGAATGATAAATACCTATTGTTTTCGATAGTGGACATCCAAAAATAATGACAAATTCTACAGACACTATATCAGTGCAGTATGTCTATTAGCTTCTATTTACTGCCTTCTCGAGCCTTCTCTTGCTACTCATCGAAAAGACTGATGGAAATGGCCGATTGAAACTTGAAGACTAAGCTACTTTTAAGACGTTCTCGCATTTCGCCTTGAACTAACAGTGAAAACCTGTAACAATTATTATTATCGCAAATATTCATCCCACTTATTCTTCCTTTATCGCAAGAATGTCAAGGCTTCTATGCCATTTTGAGCCGAATGCATGAAACGTTCCTTGACATAGCCCTTTTTAACCAGCTATTCTCGTATCTCCCCACGATCAAAGAAAGAAATTCTCTTTTACCTCAGAGGATCCTCACCTTCAAAAAAGACCAGCGTAATGATTCACATCGAGATATAAGAAGTCTGTTTTTGGCTTAACTTGAAAGAACCTTTGACATTAATGAGACAGGACTGGGCAGTTTGAAAAAAATATAAGGGATCTTTTCCCGATAGATTTCGCAAAACCCACTTGAAAAAGTCTTTAATTTACTATTATTTGACAAGATACTACAATATTTTGTGGTAATATCTATTCACTAATCCGGCAGATTGCGTCACAGTTAAGTCCAGTTGATTGAAATAGTCAAAGATTATCGTTCGATGAAAAGAAACAAATTACAGGTACAATGCATTCAATCAAACTCTCAAGAGTCCTACCCTTTTTACAGGGGGCCCATGTGAGTGTTCAGTAAGGTTTATCCGCGGAAGAAAAAAAATGACCTGCATGGTCTGAAAATAGTAATCTTTGTCAAACCCGTTGAACTTGATTGTATGGAATATTGTGGTCGTAATAGACAAAAAGATGCAGTACTTTACTGCCTTAAAATATTGATGCGAGCGATATCTGGCCACAAGCTTTTGTAAGGAGTTTATACTGCTTCCAGTCGAATTGCGCTTTGTCCAATCTTGCGCTCTACTTTACTCAGGGCAAACTGTTCAGCCTCTCAGCCTATTGAGTCATCGCTTGAATGTGAGAAGAGATCACGAAAATCTTCAATTGCCTGGACACGGACGTTCAGTAGTTGTCTTGCATGTGACGGTCAATCCAGTCTCGATAGCTTTCAGTCAAGGTGTAGACTCCATATTTGCCAGAAATTCCGCAGCCTTGACCCCAGCTATTAACTCCCCCAACGAACCACTTTCCTTGGAAATCTGGACACATAAGAGGACCTCCCCCATCGCCGTAGCATCTGTCTTTATCGCCCTCTCCAAATCCTGCACAAATCATGCTTTGTTTGACGAGACCGGCATAGGAACTGGTTTTGTTGCAGTGCTGACGGGATACCACGGGCACGATCTGTGACCTTAAAGGAGCGGAGCCGCGATAGAAATTAGATGGGGATCCCCAACCCGCCACTACACAAGAGCTACCAGGCTGAACAAACCCTTGATAAGGCATGCATAGAACGCCCACTTTGTCGTTGATCTCCACTGGTCTTTTGAGATAAACCAAGGCGATATCATTTTCGTTTGTTTCTGATTTATACTGAGAATGGACATATATCGTTTCGGCTCGTACGTCTTGCTCGAAGCCCTCATGAAGGGAGAGATCAAACTCTCCAGAGCGAATGATCCATTGAGAGGGTTGTTTAAACCTGCAAAGAAAACGTTATACCGAATGAGTATTCTGATTGCACATACTGTTTTCCTTTGGAAGAAAAAGAAAATCAGGCTAAGGATGATATTCTCCGAGAAAGCAGTTAACTAATTCTAACAAAATTAAAAGTCGTATTGAGACTCGAGAGGCTTGACGTCGATTAAAGCCTTTGCTTTTAGCCCGCGTTTGAAAGCCTGTGGACACTTCATACATATTTTCATTGCGTCAACTGAATAACTATAATTCAACCTAACACTTTCAAACTCTCCTCAATAAATACAAGCATTCAGGTTAGTAATATTCCACCACTTTTTTCTTTTGATTTGTAAAGGACCCATGCACTGACTAACCTTCTGAAACAGTGAGCGGCCGTGAGCACCCACCGGGAGGCTACCAGAGCCCCACTACATTGCTGTGCGGATTGTCCCATCAGCAAAAGAGCAACATGCCAGGGCCATTGTCCAGACCATTCCTTGGAAACGTCTCTTTCGATTTGACTGGGAGGAGTGGGATATGTTCGGGTTCCACATCCTTAATTATGGTGGAAAAAATAAAAAATAAAAAACCGAAATTTTAATTTGATCAATATGAAATGAAATGCTACCTTCAGAGAGTAACAAAATCCACCATGATGAGAGTCAGCTCAAACCGGATTAGGAAATAAGCCAAGACATAGTTAACGATCGCCGTAACGTCAAAATAACCGAAATTGTTCGTTTGGCACCTATTTTTTTCTCAAATAACCGACGGTAGTAGCTACTTGAATAAACCTTGGATAAATCGTACTTATTCACGGACGAAACATTCCTCAGTTAAAAAGCCAAAACTGAATCAGGCTCCAGCTTCTCAAAGCCCACTTAAAGTAACCCTTGGTTACTGTGAACCTTTATTCTAGTTTATTTAGCAACCAATACGGATTTCCCAAAAGATTTTTGCCCTTGCGTTGTGACTTACATTTCCTATATCTTGAGCATAAATAAGTTTTTGAAGTACTTTCAAAGGGCAAATTTAAAGCCTCGATTTATTTTTAATCGCGGACCGGGATAGCGTTAACCGGCCTTCAAACAACTGGGCCCTGATGTTTAGTCCGTAAAGGGCATTTTTTAAACTTGGATATCAAAAAGGTACTGGAGTTGAGGTAGGGACTGCGAGTTCAAATTACCACTGGCTTTTTCTCCTGGCATGTCATATTCTAGAAATAATGAAGGAGAAGAATGAAATACCTTTATGTCCTCCTACATCATTTCCAGGTTGAATCTTATATGGTCCATCGTCATAAGTCATGCCAACCTTGGTCTTTATCTCGCCAGATACAACGTAACGAACCCAGAGGCCACTCCCGGAGGATTGTATGGTGGAGGGTACACTGCTACCACAGTACCTCCCAATAAGTGGTGCGTGTTCAGTTAGGCCGTTTCGGACTTCAACAAAGTCCTTAGTACAGGTGGGGTCGCTTCTTGAAAAATCGAAATTCGTGAACTTCAGAGTCACGGTACCGGAATCCTTGGATGAAGTGACAAACCAATGACAGTCTTTTTTGCTTGGTGGATTTGATTCACCGTTCATACGAGCGCCGGAAGATGTACAATTAGTAACATCAAGTGCTGATTCTGTGGAAAGGGTTACATCAATCAACAATAAGCGACATAAGGTGGAGAGACATTATTTTTGTCCACCCACATAGTGCGCGGACAGGACCAAACTGCGAGGAGTCCCAATATAATATAATGCTGGACAATGCCGTACCACTCGATATGGTATGCTGTTGACAGGATGACATCAATTAACAATAAGCGACAAAAGGGTTGAGATACTTACCTTGGTTTGGAATGTTGAGGACAAGTTCCTCCCAACCCCCCAAGCCTACCATCTAATTCTCTCCCCCTAACAATGTTGCTGATGCCATTTTTATGTCTCCAATACTTTATTTTCCGTTTCCAACATTGAATGGGGGAGGGGGAAATGCAAATGGAAAATCTAACGTTAAGATGAAATTTTCATAACCGTGGTCTTTCCGGTACAGTGCCTCAACCACTGTTGTCGCTTAGTGGAGTATTCAAGAGGTAATAGCATCAATTCTGGACTATATAAAACTAAACTCCCACGGATATATCATTACAAGAATGTTAACGATATTATATTTAAATGTTTCAAGGAACCTCTTACACGAAGAAGCATCTTGCACTCTGGTATCCATGGAAACAAAGGGAAATATTACAACGAGAGGTCATTCTTCATTACAAAAGTATTTAGGAAAATTTGAATCAATACAGGGTTTGTGATAATTCAGTATGAAAAATCGTCCTTGAAATATATAAAATGTCCACTGATACAGCCAGCAAGTGAAACCGGAAACGATATCATCTGAATGATATCTATGTTGGCTTATTTTGACGTAACAGATAAAATTCCATTACATTTTTCGACGATGGGATTAGTCCTTGAGTTCAATATTTGTTTCCAGTTATATGGTGTACGTATCATAATAAAGAGAACAGATTCGTGAAAAACAAAACGAGAACGAAATTGCCCCCACTTGACATACCTGCCAGACAACCGTACAATTCTGCACGCATGGAAACAAGGTTGTGTTTTGTTATGGGCCAAATACGGATAACACTCGACCTAATGGCATTCCCTAAAGTGTGAGACACTAATGACGGCCCATCTTTATTACCATGAAATATCTGAAAAAACAAAAATAAAGAGAGTGGAAGATTTCACTGCAATCTCTCTTTTCTTTGTTCGAGGGAGGTTACAAAAGATTACACGATCACTTATTCTAATAAAAAATTGATGCCCTTGGTGTCGTATTTCAAAATATTGAAATGTATTTTGAAAAAACGTTAGTAGTTGAAAATCGTTGGAAAGCGCTATCGACTGGAAGGCGTTAATGAAAAGCAAGTAATCACAGACGTGAGTTATAAATTCACGTAAAGCTAAAATTAATCACAAAACAGTGAAAGGCAAGAATAGCATTTGCTGGAATAAATTAGTAATAATTGAGCAATAATGAAGTAATAAGCATCTTGAAGACCCTAAGGGTCCAACTTGAACTTCACTCTCAATTTCCATTCCAATTTCTTAGTCAAACGGCCTTTCCAATACTAATAATTAAATGGCAGTCAAAAGATGTCTTTGGCGAGAAGAGAAAATGTGATAAAAGTTGCACTAAACTGTACATCTTCTGAGGAGAGACAAAATTGCCTTTTCCTTCGAGAATTCTCCAAGCGAAAAAAGTATTAAAGTTTTAAGAAAAGTAAGGTTTTCATAACAGGAGTGGTCGGTTGCGAGGGCGAAATTTCAACCACGCGTTTCACCGAACGAGGGTCACATATCCCGTGCCAAATCGTGTTAAGTTTCTTACCCAATTAAAGCACACTTTTTTGTCAGGTGAACAATATAACGGGTAGATTTAACAACATTTGCATTTAAAACTTTGAATAAACTATAATTTAAATCAGTTGCTAATTTTATTCTGCAACATGGTAATCACGCAGCCAACGCAAAACCATCCACATCACTTAAAATTCACACATAAACAGCGCAAAAAAACAACATCATCTCTTTCATAAACTTTCAGATTAAAACAAGAACATTTTTAGCATCATGTCGCGCTTAATTCAAACTTTTCCATAATCCCATAAATTCTCAAAATGACCTTCAGTTTGTGTGGGGTGCTTATGGACGTTGTTCGGGCAACATTTGCGGCTGAGCATTCCGAGCCATACTGACATCATTTTGTAACATGGAAGCATTCAGTTACTTAGAAGTCAAAGTCCAAAGCATTAAAACGTAAAAGGTATTCACCTTGGTATTCCACTGGACTTCTGATGTCGCCACACGATGAGGTATTGAATAGTTACGCCAAATTCCCTCGCCATTTTTCCAAGACAATCGATACGTCTCTACCCATTGTTCAACTTTCCCTCCATAGCCTTTCGTAGCAATGCCCGTTACGATGAAATGGTCTTTAAGATTAACTTGAAGCCACGGGGACAGGTCTTCAGCATCAGCAGTCCATCCATGGGGCAATTGACTCAAACTGGGTGCGGTGCTATCTGAACCAGATTTTTGTTGATCGTCCCCCCGAACCGACGATGCCGTCAGTACGCCTTTCATGTTTTGGTTTTGTAATCCCAATGCTTCTTGACAGTCATCTGATAAAAAAACGGTTCGTGATATTGAATTCAGAGAAACTACAAGATAAGTAATGGATTTTATGTGTCCGTAGTGCCTGTGACAAACGAAAAAGACAGTTATGCTGAAAGGGGACCCCAATTGTGGTGTATAACAAAGATACGTACCAAGTGGACATCCATACAATTCCATTCGAAGGCCGACGTTTTCTTTCCATGCAATTGGTCGGATGGTCATCTGTTTTGTTATGAACGGCTCTCTCAATGCATGATGTACTACACTAGTGTGATCCCTGTTGCCATCAAATACCTGGAAATTGGAAAGAGGACACAATTTCCATTTGCATGCAAGTTATAGAAATCTACTAATAATTACGCAAGTTCACCCGTCGAGTTGTCGACTCAAAGGAGCAACCAATCCCAAGTCTCTTCCCTCATTGTTTTATCACCATTTCAATTCTAATACTTTGCAAACTCCTTTTCTTAAGAATAACTATGTCTTACTTTGAATACATTCCCTTTTATATAACTTTGGGGCCGGGGAGCCTGAAAACGTTGTTAACATGTTTTTAAAGTTCGACTACAAACTGAATTGTTCTTCAGTGTATCGTACAAAAAGAAAACCACATTGGTAATGTTAAAAAACTTCCCTAAGTATTTGAGTCAAGTGTCCTGCTAGACTACAGTTTTACATTTCTTTAACTTTTATTTATACTACTCACAAAAACAAAAACAAAAAACAAAAGAGCAAAATAAAGACGTTCTTAGTGAGTCTCAGCCTGGATATGTTCTTGTTATGTCAAACAGCATGCATAGCGCGCCTCCGCTCAGGTTTCGTGGTCCACGAAACCTCCACTGACCGTCGAATTGAATCCGTCGCAAACGGGGGCATATTGTTCGAATTTAATGCTGGATTAGTATTATATTAATGGCGTTATTACTCCTTTAGCCTTGAATGTACAAGTAAATGTTATTGATAATCGGTACTTTTGTTGACTTAATCGTTATTGATATATCGGCCGCGAATTCGCCATGTTAACGGTGTCTTATAAAGCTTATGTCGGGGTCAAACCTTCCTGGTATTGACCGCAAAATGAGCAAGCTGTTTGTGTACGTGATTCGCTAGCAACAGTTGCAGCAGAGTCTTTTAAACAACTAATTTGCCACAAATTGTAAAGCATCGAACAAAATAATAGTATTTCTTCTTCAAATTGTCATTAAAAAAAAGCAAACGTCCAACCCTTTTTACAAGAACGAAGAATCAAAGATAACAAATGCACTTTATCGATGCTGAAGGTGTAAAGTGCAGGTTGCAGGGTTGCAGGTCATTGTTTTAACAAACCTGAAACAACCCAAAACTTTACAAAAATGCTAATCTTGGGCTTAAATTTTTTTTTTTAGGCCTAATGTTAGCATTAGTAAAAGTTTGGGTTGTTTCGGCTATGGTAAAACAATGACCTGCAACGTGCAACCTGAAGTTTACACCCTCCGTTATCGATGTCTGGTTTACATTTGAATTGCTGTCGCGAAGCGGACCCGATTATCTTTGATATATTAGTGCTAGAGCTGCGCTTTGCTTTATTTCTTGGAAATATACATTTCTATTCTTCAAGCCAATTACTCTTCCGTTCGCTTGTAGGAAAGTATAATTAAAATAATAATAATAATAATATATTCATTTCTAGTGTGCATCTCAACATGACTATGATCAGATGCGCATTTTTAAGTTATAAATACGAGAAAGGACACAAATTGTCACTTATTTTCTCTCTCTCTCTAGCAGAATAAAAACATGAACAAATGTGCGCAAAGCATGCCGTTCGACAGCGAGTCTTAAAAATTTTGGTTAATCGCAGCCTGAACGTTCTTTCAAAAACGGTTCTTATAAAAAAAAAGTGTACTCTGTTGGCAGCTAATTGTACTGAAGGGCCACTAATACCTTAACTTTGCCGTCTTCTTGATAGTAGACTTCACCGGCCCTAATGTCAAGCCAGACAACAAAATAACTTTCCACCCATTCATTAAAAACCATGTTGCCATGTCCTTGAGTTGCGATACCATTGATCACGTAGTCCACATCAAAAGAGACCTTGAGCCACGGGTTCTCATCTTGCACATCTGCACTCCATCCCTGCGGCCACCTTTGACTGTTAAGCCTTGCATTGTGTGCACCAAACGAATTTATACCCCGCCAAGAGGAAGAAGCAGACAGCTGGGCATCTTTGATTTCACCACTCTCAATTCCAACTGCTTCCCCGCATTTTTCTAGAAAGATTAAAATCATTACAATCTTCAAGTTTTGGTTAACTTACATTCAAAGTGGATTTTAAGAGAGGTAATCGTTTCCTTTTTTCTGAGGTATTACTTGAACTTCGGCCTTTTCATTTTTCTGCAATTTGGAACCGTCACTTGCTCATGGTCTTGTGTTGAACTTTGGAGAAAGCCCGATCATTGCAAATCCTTTAAATCTGCTCTGTTCTGCGCATTAGGTGTGCATATTAGTTGTTCCATCAGTAATTCGGGAATTTTTTCACGTACAAAAAAGACTAGATAATTAACAATTATTCCATAAGCGCGCGTTGGATACGAGATGGTAAATAGCCAACGAGGCGCGTAGCACCGAGTTGGCTATAACCAGTCTCATATCCAACAAGCGCGAATGGAATAATTGTTTTATTAAATTCCTTCAACTCCAAAAATTTGGAAGTACGAAATACGAGCGGAAAAAGCGAGCAGATCCGAGCGAAATCGAAAAAAACTTGATGAGAACTGATGCGATGTTGTGTAATACCTTGTTGTCAGACAGACGCAGGCTCATCACAAAACATTTCTTGCCTTTTCGCGTTCTTCTAAACGCCGGGATTGATCCAAACTTTCCACAGAAAAAGTTTTTTAGCTCCTTTTTGGCTTTATTCAAAGAGTAATTTCGCATTCCAGCGAAAATATTTTTAGTTTCGCAACGCTTAAAGTGCACCTGTGATCAAAAAAACCACTTCCTTTTTTCCTTCAGATTTTGAAAGTGTGTTTGCTTAACACCTGACTGGCAAAATTTTGAGCTTTGATTTTTATCCAAAGGCCGCTTACTTTGAGTGTAAGTTTTGGATTTCACGGTCCGCCATTACTCACGTTGAAAACTGACCGATTGGACCTTAGTCGGTTGGATCCAGGAAAAAGTGACGTCAGAGGCTCACTAGCTTAAAATTTCAGCGTGTGATCGCAGCTTATTATATATGCAAAGCGTGAGTTTAAAAGTCTGAAAGCCCAAAACCCCCGTGCTGCATATTAATTCTGCGGCGTACACACGTATTGCATTCTTAAACTAGTGAGCCTTTGACGTCATTTTCTCCTCGATCCAGCTCTCTCAAGAACATAATGTTAGTAATGGCCGACCATTAAATAGGAAAATTCCAGTTAAAATAAAGAGGTGTCTTTTTGAAATCAAGGTTTAAAACGTGGGTCACTTAGTGTTTTGTTAACATAGTTTTGAAATCCAAAGAAAAATATGAATTGATTTTTTGGTCACAGGGGCACTTTAACGCAATCATTTATCACATAAAGTCAAACCAAGGTATATGAGCTGATAACCGAGATTGAGTAAACCAATCAGAGCACGCGAAATGCATTATCCGAGGTTGAGAATTTAATAATCACTTTTATTAAATTCCCAACCTCGGATTATGCAATTCTCGTGCTCTGATTGGTTCACTCAATCTCGGTTATCAGCTCATATACCTTATTTTGACCTTATATGGTAAATGATTGCGCTTAGCGTTGCTAAACTAAACCTTTTTACAGACTTAACTGATCAGAGTGTAATGTGAAGTGCTAAGTTTCTACCCCATATGAACCATGTGAGCATTAGCCCTACTTATGGATATGGCCCAATCAAGGACAGAGAAAAACTCTGACCAGGGTGGGAATTAAACCGACGACCTTCGGGTTAGATCACCGCTGCTCTACCGACTGAACTACAAGGTCAGACAGGAACAGGCAGCGGGAACTGATGATGTTAAGTCACGGCAATGAACATATACAAGTACAAGGAGGGATTACGTTTTTGCAAACATTGGCCGTGTAGCACTTATCTTTCAACAGTCTTGACTGATTAGAGTGTAATGTGAAGTGCTAAGTTTCTACCCCATATGAGCCAGAAAGCGAAATTTCTCCTGGTATAAAGCAAAAAAAAAACGTTTTTGTGGAAAGCTTGGATCAATTTCGAAGCTTAGATGTACGCAAAAAAGTAAGAAATGTTTTTGTGATGAGCTTGCGTCTGTCTGACCACTAGGTATTACACAACAGCGCATCTTCATCAAGTTTTTTCGATTTCGCTAGGATTTTCTCCCCTTTTTCGCTCGTGTTTCGTACTTCCAAACTTTTGGAGTTTAAGGAATTTAATAAAACAATTATTCCATTCGCCGCGCTTGTTGGATATGAGACCAACAAACTCGGTTGGATATGAGACCAACCAACTCGGTTGGATATGAGACCAACCAACTCGGCCCTACGCGCCTCGTTGGCTATTTACCATCTCATATCCATTCAACGCGCACTCATGGAATAATTATACTTGATGAAAGAAAGTTTTGGGATATCGTACCTTTTGAATGAACTGAATCCAGAATAATAGGTGTGGTGACACGATGACCATGGTCAATATCATTTCCCATGGTGGATCATTCCGCGGTGAATTACACTTGGATTTGAAATATACATGGATTATTGACCAAGCGTGAGGTCAAGATGGCTGGATATTGGCCAAGTTTTGCGTTTTTTTTGTTTTTTTCGGCGTGTTTATGGACCGACTTCGTCTCGGTCCATGAACACGCCAAAATAGAACGAAGCCAATATCCAACCACCGTGGCCTCACACCTGGTCAATGAAAGGTCTATAGACCGTATTCGTAAATGGCGGCTAGGTAATTATTTTTTTGTCCTTGTGCTAATCATCCTAACTAGCCTCGTAAACACGAGGAAAATTCCAAAGAATTTTTGTTCCAAAGTGAGGCTAGTTAGGATGATTAGCACAAAGACAAAAGAATAATTTCTTGACCGCCATTTATGAATACGGTCTATTATATGGGATAAAACACCAAAAAATGATCTTTGATCTTGCGGGACCAAGCGTGAAATCCCGAGCGGGCAAGATAGCTCCATCTTGCCCACTCGGGTAGCCAATCACAGCGCGAGACTTGGTTCATCTTGCCCGCTCACGGAGCTAGTCTTTAATTAAAGAAGCGAATCCTTCATTTTCTTGAAAAGCCCATTTTCGATACATTAAAATTTAGTCCTAAACAAAAACCAAGGATTTGTATGAGTCTGTTCCCCAGAGCCTCGAAATGATGCCTTTTGTTTTGGACTGAATATCGAATACTTGTGGTGTGTTTTTAACCAGCTAATAGGATCGTTTGTGTTCCCTCACCGAGCGTTGTGAGACCTTTGTAGTCAATCTAAAATAAAACATGTTTTATCGCTATGTTATGAAAGAATTGGTTCATTGTTTTAGTTGTGCATATTGGCTGCGCCTCGAGCAACTCTTTCGCTCCTCTCTTGCTCTCCAAATTTCCCGCGCGCATCCGTAACTTGATATACGCACCCTAAGCATGAACCAATTCTTATTTAACCAGTGGTTACATGTGATTTGTGATTTGTCAAGGCAAAAATCTGTCACACAATTTAGCCCCCGAGGGAGGGGGGAAGGGGGGACTCAAATATGAAAGGGCCGGGGATGCTCGTCGTCTCTCAACTTGCAATCCTTCTTGTTTTCTTTTGCTGATGAGGAAATACTGTCGATACAGCATCTCGTTTTCTGCCGGGCCATAGATTGAGGTTACAGCAACTTTTGAAGCACTCCTTCTGAAAGTGCTCAAAAAACAAATGTGGCACTGGCTAAGTTTGGGCAAATTTGCCCTTTTAATACCCACTAGCCTCTCCAGAGTTAAGAAGCGGCTTATTTTTTAAGGGCAGTCGATGGATACTTATCCCTCTTTTGGAATCTCTGACCGTTCTGTTTGAACAACCAACTACAGCACACACGACCATTTTGGAGTTGAACTAGACTTCTGAACTTTTGAAATTCTCGCGTTTTCCCTATGGGCGCGGTGACGTCATGCTATGCGCCCAAGCCCTCAACATGGGTTCCAAAATGGTGGACGTTCAAATTGTTCTGGTACGGAGCTTTTTGCTGTTACAATCAGGTTAAATGGTAAGATCACATCCTAAAACATAGTGATTTGATTACAACGTATCATGTGCTTTCGTAAGAACAACTTTTTAAAAATTGTGTTTTCGCCTTCCGTTCTCGTTTTAAGGTGCTGCTTAAAGGGCGAACTCGGGTGGTAATACACCTATCGATGTAAAAATCCCGCGGGGGGGAGTCGAGTGCGGGCAATAAGCGGGGATTTGATGCCTGAGACTATCCCACCTGTCGGGCTTTTGATCGCGAAGCGACCCCGGGCTCGGGACATTTGACTTTGACCAAAAAAAGTCTGGTATCAATTCAAACGCGGTTACTAAGTCAGTCCCTAGGTCACACTTCTGTTGGAGTTATTTGTTTTCGTCGCCATAATCCAATAATTTAAACTGTGATCTAACGCCGATTTTAAACGTCACATTTTACATGTGCCGAATATAATGCAAATGAGAAAAATCTATTGTTTTCGCTCATTTGCATTAGATTCGGCACATGTCAAATGCGACGTTTAAAACGGGGCCTAAGCAGATATCGTCTATTTCGAGGAAGTTGTTATCCTTAAGTTCCCATCTGATTGACATCGAATTCCACCACAAGGTCAGAGTATTTTATGGGTCACTTATTCGACCTGTTTCGACATGCTGAACATATAAATCATGAACATACCCTGTTTCAAATGTTCTTTTATTTGTTTTATAGAGTATTATAGTATTGTTTGTTGACATTCTTTTCCCCAGGGTGGAGCTTTTTTTGACCCTTTTGATTGACGTTAGTTTCCCACCCTCGGGAATTTTATTAAAATTCTTTGAGAATTGTCAAATCCCCGTCCCTTGTCCGCACTCCTGCCCCCTCCCTGCGGCATTTACATTGACAGGTGCATAACTAACACCCAAGGCACTCTTGTAAACGTGAATTTGATAGTTTGAGTTTAAGATAATTAACTTACTCGGAGGGTGAGGAACGGGTCCAATGACATTCAGATCGTCCACATCACCAGATTCGGTCTCCATTGGTTTTATTGCTTGTGCCATGGTCATCCAAGTGGCTTCAAAACCTATTCTTCCAGTACCATCTGAGTGATACTTCAACCACATTTTTTCCTGGGAGCCAATAACTACCATTGGTGCAGATTTACAGTATCGTCCCAACAGATTGGAGGACTCCAATCCACCATCCCTTAGTTCCACATACTCTACATTACAATTGTCATCACTGTCCAGATCAAATTCATTAAAACCAAAGGCAATTCTGTTTCCTTCGTATACTGAGATAACCCACTCGCAATCAACAGCCTCGAAGGATGGGTTCGGGTAATATGGCGAGAAAATATCACCGCTTGGCTTGGTGTAATTTCCCCCGCACCCTGACGAAAGAAGAAAAATGATCAGTTAACAAAACCAGGGCATGCCTCTAACACTTAACTTTAGGCAAGAGCTTTAATAATAATTCATATTAAGGACGGTGCCTTCTAATTCATAAGTGTTTTCGCCTGGCTTATAAATATGCGGAAAAGCAAATCTTAATCGAAGTGTTATTGAAATCCCAAAAGAATTTTTTTCAAAGACAATTTATCAACTATATTTGTAAAAAGCTTTAGAATACAGAGCAATGTACGGAGTTCTTTCAAAATTGAGGCTAAATTATATCTGAAAAATACATAGCTACTTCCAATTTTCTTTTTAGATACCAAAAGCACTTGTCATGTTCTGCTTTCTTCGCATAGTTTTAATTCGCACAAAAAAATCCCTGCATTAGCAAGAACGTATGCGCAATAACAATAGTAGACACAGTCCTTAACATACTAAGCTTAAGCAATAGAGGATGTGTTCCGTGTTTCCATAGACTCATCTTAACGCGAGGTTATGAGGTTATGCGTCTCGGGTTTGCATAACTGCCGAGAATTCTCCCAACTTCCCCGAGTGTTTAGATGAGGCTATAGAAACACGACAAAAAGTCGTCTCTTGCTTTTATAAAATATTCCTCAAAGATAATTCGACAAATGAAGGAAAATGCTGTTTTTTTACTTCTTGATTGCAAAGGATTTTCTTGATACATGCTCATATTTCCTACCAGCCAATAAAAACGCGCGTCTAACAATACCTAACCAATCAAAATTCGTGTGATGTCACAGCCGTGTTTCCATACTCTCATCTAAACATAGCTATTGACAAATGAGAGTGCGCGTACTATCCTAATTATGTTATAAATAATTAATGGTTTATCGAAAACCAAAACTAAAAGAGAATGTGTTGGTCATGATAGTATATCAAATTATCAGTCACTTGTAAAATCACGAAATACCAGGGCTAGGGATGCAAGTAGGAATTTTAGATGTTTTTGACCCCTTTAAGTGCCACTGTTACTAGAAAATCAATTCTTATATTTCTTTGGATTTCAATACTATGTTAACTAAACGCTAAGCGACCAAAGTTTTTAAGCCTTGATTTCAAAAAGACAACTGTATATTTTAACTGGAATTTTCCTGTTTAATGGTCCGCCATTACTAGTTTTATTATTACTATTATTATTATTATTATTATTATTACTATTATTATTATTATTACTATTATTGTTATTGTTATTGTTATTATTATTATTATTATTTTTATTATGCTCCACGTTCTTAGAAATGATGAATGATATTGGAATTGACAAAAAGCAACAACATTATGAAAAATGATAAATCTAGCCATTTGAGCGACATATTTTATCTTCTGTCGTAGAAATAAGATTCGGAATAGCCCAAACTTAATAAAACTTTAATTTTTTTTTATTTGATTCATTAGTAAATACAGCAGTATACAAGTATATCACTCAATTTCAAGTAACCAGTTGTTAATTGCCTATACGTAGAGAGAATTACAACTGTATTCGAAGACAGATAAAGTTTCCATTATTATTATTACTAGTTATAGCTGTCGCTAAAGTGCCAACGAGCCAAGCTTGCGTGATCGGGCGGCTGCAAACATCACGCGGCGTACTCGTGCTTAACTCTCATTGGTTATCGCTACGGTCAACATTTCATCGCTTTGGTCTACATTACAGCTTTTGGTCTACATTACACTCAAATTTGAAGCGCTTCTGAGATTTCGTCCGCCTAAAAATCTTCTCGCGGCTCTATAAGCTGCCGCCTCGCCAGGCCTTCTGTCTTCAGAAGGCCTGACTCGTTGGCAATTATTATTATTATTATTATTATTATTATTATTATTATTATTATTATTATTATTATTATTATTATTATTATTATTATTATTCACGTCTCATTTATTTACATCAAACAGTTTAAGTTATTACTGCGCTGGCTTGCAAGTAACAAAAAGCCAATCGCAGCAAGCCAGACTGTAAACAGAATAGTTTAGACGGAGCTCGGAAATGTCGTGCGTACTAGCTTAAGCTCTCGTGAGCATCATTGAATATAATTACTAACTTTAAGATCTTGAGGGAGCTGGATCGAGGAGAAAATGACGTCAAAGGCTTTACATTAATATGCAGCACGGGAGTTTTGGGCTTTCAGACTTTTAAACTCGCGTTTGCATGTAAAATTTTAAGCCAGTGGGCCTTTTCCCTGGACTCCAAGCGGGCAACCCTCTGAGGTTTAATTGGTCAGTTTTGAATGTGAGTAATGGCGGGCCGTGAAATCCAAAACTTACACTCAAAGTAAACGGCCTTTGGATAAAAGTCAAAGCTCAAAATTTTTGCCAGTGAGGTGTTAAGCAAACACACTTTCAAAAACTGAAGAAAAAAAGGAAGTGATTTTTTTTGTCACAGGGGCACATTAAAAAGACAAATTATACTGTATAGTGATATTCACTGTTTATAAACAAGTGTTTTGATGTTAAATGTTGCCAACCACAGAACAAAACAACCTTTGTTTCGACAGCCAATAGATCTCTGGTTGACACATTAAATGACAATAGGTGACGTAACGGTGAGTATCGCTATAGATTTTAAAGATAAGCAAGACGTTGCATTGAGATTAATGCCTTCATTGGTAGAGACATTTTTCGAACATTGCTTTCAGTATAAGTTGTAATTTGATCATTTCATGTGAAACCCTATAGACGCAGGGGTATTTTTATTATTTCTGTGACTTCCAAATTGTTAAAGTGTAGATGCTTACGTTGCGGTCATTTGTATGCTACCATGTGCCTTTCAGTAAAATAGTATAAAGTTGATCCACCATTTTGTTTACGGTGTTGTCTCCTTCTAGTTGTTAACCAAGGAACATAACAGAAACCTTCAAGTTAACATTTTTTCATCCGGCGAATCGAGGTGGGAATGAATATAACGACATCAGGGCTTCTTACACCAAAAAGACGGATTAGTGTGGCTGCTCAATGATGGACATTTACAATATTTTTTTTGCGACGGCAAATCAGGACTTGCGATAAATTTCCATCAGTTCTACTGCAGTTCATAGTCAATCTTCTAGCAACCAGTGCCTGACCAACGAAGACGGTTTATGTTCGAGCTAAAAGTTTTTCCCAAGGAATACAAGTTTTGGTGTACCCTGTGGAATGGTAAAAGTGTATCCGTATTATTCTATTGAAGTGTCTCTGGAAATTTGACCCCAACTATACTTCCTGCGCATGGCCATATAAAATAATTGGGAAAATGTAGCCATAAAATGCATGTTTTATGAAATACAATGAGCCGGAGTAAACTTACTCGTAGGGACTACTTCATTGGATGGAACTTTGGACGACGGTATGCTAGGTGTTGGCTTTTCAATAAGACCAGGTAGAGCTGACCAGTAAGCTTCGAATCCCTTCTTTGTCTTGGAAGAGTCCGACTTAAACAAAACCGTCAAGATATTGGACTTTGACTCCACAACATCTTTGCTTCCGTTTCCACAGAATTTTCCAAGGGCGGTCGGAGAAGATGGAAGTCCGTCCATAACAAATACGAAATCGTACTGACAGCTTCTACTGTTCTCCAGTAGAAAATCA
>NC_090876.1:32837022-32839522 GCF_036669935.1 Montipora foliosa
ATCCTTCCAATGATCATACTAGAACAAAATGTTCCAATCAATGGTGAATCGGCACGGGCCCCATCCCTGATTTCGACGAAGTCAAACACACAGCTACCAGAATTTTCTAGATGAAAATCCTGGAACTTAAGTTCAACACTTCCTCCCGGAGATGTAACTATTCTCCATTCACACTGGATGCTGATTGGATAAGATTTGGGGTAATTGGGCGATGTAAACACCCCGCCATTACCAGTCAACTGGCGTCCGCATCCTGAAAAAAAAAATGACCGCGATCAAATTAACATTAACTTTCATTTCATAGCTATGCTGGTGGGCTTAAACATCACAATGTGTTTGGGTGACAATAGCGATACCTCAAAGCGGTACAATGGATCAACTCTACGAGTTATTTGCATTCGACGTTGGAAGAATGCAATTCCTAAATTTTTATAACCTGTGGTACTTAGGGATCCTGTGCCCCGTCCTAGGGTGAGCTTTAGCAAGTTTTCGTTTTTCGTCGTTCGTCTGCTTTTTCAGTACCATCTTGAATTACGTTAAACCTGTATGCGCATCTCAGTTTTGATACGTCAGAGCCGCAAATGGCGACCGCTCACCTCGTGATTGCTTATATGGAGTCACTTTACACCAGCACGCTGACATTTTAAAAACAATTCTTGCACAGAATAACTACTGAATGAGTGGGATCCTTGACAACCAACCTGAGTTTGGAGCCGCTGAAGCAGATGACCTTGGAGTTGATGGAGTAGATGAACTTGCCATAGGTGAACTTTTAGTGGTGGTTGCGGCAGGCGAAGGTTCCAGGACAACAGATTTTTCACTTGTCCAGACTGCCTTGAACCCTTGACTTGTAGTGGAGGAATCGGAACGGAAAAGAATCCAAAGATAGTTATCAGTTGATGTTATGGTGGCTGGTCTACTTGTGCCGCAAAACTTCCCGATCAATGGGCTGCGAGATGACAAGCCATCCCGTATTATGAGGTAATCGTAATCGCAAAATGCGTGATCTTCAAGAGCAAACGACTCAAACGAAAGTACTACTTTATCTCCAGGCTGGACTTCAATTATCCAGGTACACACTTTAAACTCTGGATAATTAAGAGGATAGTTAGGCGTCTGGATGCTTCCACTTTCGTTTTTCACAACTCCCCCACAATCGCCTAAAATGTAAGAGAAATGGATCATTTACAAAGATTTTATCATCTCAAAGCACTTCATAATATAAATGTATATATATATATATATATATATATATATATATATATATACATATATATATAGGTTGAATGAAAAATGGAGTCAAAAGCAAACTACTCACAGGTCCATGTTTAATGTAAAGAACAAACGTGTCGCCCTTCGGGCTTCCTCAGTGTTAGCTTATTGTGAACACTGAGGAAGCCCCAAGGGCGAAACGTTTGTTCTTTACATTAAACATGGACCTGTGAGTAGTTTGCTTTTGACTCCATTTTTCATTCAACCTATTTATTACCACGTGAAGTCAAGGCATCGTGTATCCTTCTTTGGATCCTGCTCGCAAGTGGCATTCTTCGTTGGCGACGCAGCATTTTACATTCTACCTGCTATATATATATATATATATATTTATAATTATATTTAAGTCGTACTGGCTATTATTGCTAGCAATACAATAATACATACTTAATTGACCGCTCCCCATAGGGGCTTTTCAGGGCCCATGAAACACAGTTAACTAAACGACGGAACAGAACAACAACAACAGCCGTTAAGAATCCCAACTGGCCGGAGTCAAACCAGTGGGCCTTTTTACAAGTGCAGCTGGGAAGTTTAACCAGAGACTACCAGGAACAAATTCAACGAGTGATTAGAGCGGGTCGTGAACCCGGAATCTCCGTAAAGTGCGAGGAGTCCCTTCATAAATCAGTCGGGCGGCCCGCTTTGCTGAGGCAGTCGTGTTTTGTCACGCAAACAAATAAAGTGACCGAGGGAGGCTTGGGAAGAGAAGTGTAAGAAGAGACTGCACCCGTTGCAGTAACCGACCCGTTCAGAATTTCCCGTTTCACCAGCAACGGGAAATTCGGATTGGTCTGTTGACAATGCACCGCTGTCAGATTTTTTTGACGAGTTAAGGAGGCTCGAACCAGTTTCAACGCTTCTAAGTGACGCTCTTATTAGAAGGATTGGCATCACAACATTGTATCATGTATTGGCAATATTGTGGAACCAAATAAAACACGAATTATCGCTGAACACAATACAGTCAATATTGTGACGTAATATGTCACCGTGGCAAAAGGGCAAGCCCTGTAAAAACACCCTTTATTTTGTCTTTAGTTGCTTATATCTCAAAAACGAACTCCGTGACCCCCATTTTTTATTTCTGAAAAGTAATCAGAAGGGCATGATGAAACTTTCTGCAAAAATCTAAAAAATTCTGTCTGGTGGATTCAGAGCCACCTAAATTTTGTGAATTTTTTAAAGGTAGCTCTAGATCCTCTACACAGATTTTTTTTTAAAAGTT
>NC_090876.1:32844522-32849522 GCF_036669935.1 Montipora foliosa
GAAGATGATGGTGATTCATGACATATGCATCCTTCCCTAGTGAAGTTGTATTTGCTTAGGTGTCTCAGAGATGACCGTCCTTATCTCAGTGGTGTCAGTAACGTTTTTACTTAATTTAATTTAATTCAACTTTATTCATTCAATTCAATGGAGGCAAAGGATACCACAGGTTATCCCCAACGAGCGTATCCTCCCGCAGCCGGATGTAATTGACTGAAGTCGCTTTTTCTCCGTTGTACCCGGAGAAAACCCTCTAAGTCAGATTACGATCGACTGAAACTCAGCCCACATACGACCTCGAGGGCTGAGGGTTGAACCTGGGTCGCAGAGGTGGAAGGCACGGTTGATAACCGCCAAGCCATCGTTACTCCCCTTTTACAAATGACAAGCAACTAACTGAAGACATGATTCTTTGTATTTAGCCTCGCGTTCATGCTGACCTTGAACAACTTTGTTTGTATTTATGAGACAACTATAAGCTAAGCCGACTACGACTTATTATTCACCTGTCTTTTCATTTGACTTCTAACTTTGAAAAATGGTGAATTTTTGGCCAAAAAATACATGTGAAAGTAGCAGGGTTTGTACAGGCAGTCTGTCCACTCTCCTGGATAATTCGGGAGACTCCAGATTTTGGACCGAATCTCCCGATCTCAAGATTGCGATCTGAAATCACCCAATTAATCACCGAAGTTTGTCATTTCTAGTGAGAATCAACTTTCACAACAATATAATTTCAAATACCTTGCGTGTTTTGACTGAGTTATTTTAACATCGATAACCACAAAATTCAAACGTTTATTTTCCTCATAAACTCTGCTAAGTCGTTCCTGCAAGCTTTGCTATTGACGAATTGTAATTTGAGCAATAATGTGATTGGTCCGAAATAAACCAATCAAATCAAGTGTTGCAATGCTAATGACATCTCTTTCGCGTGTTTTATGCCTTTAGCCTAAGTTGTGTGACAGTGTACTTTCTTTTTGCGTAAAAGACGCAATATGACGTCATCATAAATGACGTCCTCTATCATCCCTTCCCAATGAATTCTCAATATATTTGAAGAGATTGGGAGTTGAAAGCCCTGTACTGGTCATGAAAAACCTGCAAAGTCATGAAATTTAAGAATTTCATTTTCCAGGCGGGGAAAGTCATGGAATTTTATGGTCGGTCACGGAAAGTCATGGAAAATTATAATTATAAATCATTACAGTCGTCAAAGCAGGGATAAAATGAAATAAAGAAATTTTTTTCAAACAACCGGAAGTGTGACGGACAGAGGTAGTCAATTTATTGAAATTTGAAATGAGTTATGTCAGGAAATATCCTAAAATAAGGATAGTTTGGAAAAAATTCTTACGTGACAGCTAAACTTAAGGTCAGGGAAAGCTAGAAAAGGTCTTACGAACCCTGAATAGGTTACTGAAGGTAGCCTCGTTTCCATGCGGTCCTTGTGGATGGTATATGGTCTTAGTAATTTTCCCCTTCTCAGATTGTTCTAGACTTTTGACATGTTTATGCATGTACTTTTCTGAGAGCAATGGTGAAGAAAAACCGTTTGTTGCAATTTGTGAAGGGTCAAGTAAATATATTGACTGGACCATTTATAAAGATCCCCACGCCGTTACTGAAGTTATTCGGAGTGTTTATTTACATTAGCAATAAAAAACGTCGGAGCCATCTGCCATGTCACTTTCACTAATTAGATTAACAGATTTGGTGAACGCGTCGGTTACTGCAAAGGTTGCAGTCCCTTCTTACACTTCTCTTCCCAAGCCTCCCTTAGTCATTTTATTTGTTTGCGTGACAAAACACGACTGCCTCAGAAGAGCGGGCCGCTCGACCAACACCAACAAGGAAACTGACTTTTCTAGGATTCATTTTGGATTCTCAACTTATGCGTATCTCCCCAACTGCTGAAAAGGCTGATTCTTTGAAAGCAGCCGCGCAAGCCTTACCGTTTACGAAAATCACCAACCCATTCGAGAGGTTGCTGAAGTTATTGGTAAAATGGTTGCAAGTTTTCCTGGGGTACAGTTAGGACCACTTTAGTATCGGCAATTGGAAAATGATAAAACATCCAAGACAAACTTTTGTTTAGTTTCTGTATTCATATTCTGCTATCATATTTATCGTTATGCTGAAGGGGGAACACACAACGCTAGTGCTCAGTGTTCGTGGATAATACAGATAACACAGAGGAACACAAAACGCTTTGACAGCGCCAGGTTTCGTTTGGTGTTGATTGGTGTTGGTGTTTGGTGCTGTATACATCTTCTAACTTGTCTAAATCAGTGAAAAAATATCAATAAATCTACGAAAATTAACCTTTCCATTAACCTTCTGTTTAATTAATGATCTTTAATCGTTTTACAAAATGATGCATCTCTTATTCTCGTAGCTGACACGGAAAGCGACCTTGCTCTGTTCAATTGCAATCGCTTCCTTAAATACTCAGCTTGAAGACTGAACAACGTAAAATGCAACTACATGCAAGCTATAAACTTAGAAGACGCCCAAGGAGTAACGACACAACTTGTCTAGAATCCGTCATCTTCATTTACGAGGAGCTGATGACTGGACTGGACTGGACTCAAAAGTCTCCACTCCAGAGACCGTTTTCGATGACCGAATACTCCGTTTACGCGTGGACGGAAGGCATAAACGGAGTAAAAATTATCCATCTTCAAAAATATCCGGATTCGTGTGGACGGGGCCTAAATTGATATGTACATGTGTTGTAGCTTGCGTCATTCAATCATATTTTGAATTGTATTGGGGAGAGTATTGTTGACCAACAATCCTTTATCGAACCATCTAATGTAATTTGATTCTTATTGTAAGATCTTAGATACCTTATGGTTAATTCGTTTTCCATAGTTAAATAAAGATTAATATACTGAATAGTATAGTAAACCATGAATCAATTTCTTACATAACTTGTTCTTAATTCTCATCCACAAATAAGTATGAGCGGGCCCAGGAAAGCTGCTGCTTTCTCTTGAGATACTGGCACAGTATTGAGTTTGCTGCGTGTCACACCAAACTAGCACAAGCCCGCATGCCACCATCAAACGTTACACTGCGATACCAAAAAATATCCTCACTATTTTTTCATTCCCTCCTTGGACCGTGAAATCACTGCTGCAACAGCTCTTGCTGAACTTTATTTTTCTTTAAATTCATCGCAACTTTCAGCTAATTTGTGAAGTGATTTGTGCTAGACTCTAAGTGAAGTCGAGATTTTTAAGGGCTTATATGTAGAGGAACTTTTGCCATAAACAAGATCTTAGCGGCAATTAAAAATATTGATAGTGCATTAAGGTCAAGTCTGAAAGGAATTAGAAAAGATCGTTTGCCACAAATGAAGCGTAAAAAGAAGAGCTAGTCCATTCAATTATATTTCTCAAGCTTTGTGCCCCACAAAATTTAATAACATTAACATCACAGAATATTCAGCGGACATTGGGAAGTAGGAAACGAACGAACCATGCCGGCCACAAAAGCCCAGCCAACGGGATGTGGATATACTAAAAAGTGACAATATTATCAGTCCATTCCGTGAACACAGGGTCTATTTACAACAGAGCGTTCTGCCACTGTCCTATGATTTACTGTACTAAAAACAAAAACTTTCCTTAATTCGAATATTCGCCATAACGAGATGATCATCAATGTAGGTGTCATCTTGGAGTGATTGAGGGTTAAAAATTATGAGTACTACACTTACCAACTTGCTGTGCTTGACCACCTATGGAGACATAAGAGGAAACAAGTAAATGACACCTCTAAGAGAATGTACGTCGGAAAGTGCAAACACATTGTAGTTAGTGATCTGACAACCGAAAGTAGGTTGTTTGATTCAACCTCGATACTATCAAACTCAAAACAGGCTTTTGGGCGCATGATGATGCGTGAAAGAATTTATACGAGACGAAATATGGTGAAACGAAGGAGATAGAAACATATTGATTCCTTGCGGGTGTTGTATAAGATACACAACGACTTCTTCATATTGATTGTAAACTTCTCTTAAAATTTGAGGGCGAGCAGTTTGCTCGTTGTCTCCTAACACTTCCAAATTTCGGGTGGCCTTTACAGCTTGAAAATGATTCAAATGGAACAAGCAATCAGCTGAGCAAAGCCTTCATCAAATAGTCATTTACGAGCCGTGCAACACGTGTTGTTAAAACTCCTTAAGTCAGTTCAACAAAAGCGTTAAGACCGAGACAAAATATAATTCTTATTAAAAGGAATCACTCACCTGTCATGGTAGCAATTAAGGTTAAATCAACGAGCAGAAATGCAATACACACGGCTTGATCCATTTTACATACTTTCCAATGGAATCCACTGCCAAGATGAGACGAGTGAATCCGTCTGCTTTGAGCGTTACCACATTTATGCAAATGAACGCTGAGGTAGGAATGTTATTTTAGCAGCATTCTCACAAATATTAATCAAGCGGAAAATCTAATGACCTCAAAGCACGAACAGGCCATATAACCAATCACAACTTTGCACTCTAAGTACGAGATTCGGCTAAAAGCAGCAGATAGTCAATACAATTTAGATTGGAAAACTGAACACCGTCTTGTCCTAAAAAATACTACAAAGTTCTATTAACAACTGATGTTCACGGCAAAGTATAATGGGATGAATATCGACTTCAAAAAATCAATTCCTTTGTCAAGGCACAACAGAACCTTTTTGAAAATGTCAACGACGAGAGACAGTGAAAGTGTTTGTTTGTCAAACGCTTATTTCAGTTAAAACCTTGACACCTCTTTCAATGGTGCAGAAATGCCAAAACACGCGAAAGATAGGTTAGTAGTAGACTAAGGGCCGATGTACACGGTACGACTTTTGTCGCATGCGACAAGCTTACGACAGGCCTACGTCACCAATTGTTTCTTGTAAATCAAACCTACAACTCGCTTTACGATTTTTGTGTACGTCAGAAAAAATGTCGTAGCATTTTAAAACATGTTTTAAAACGCTGC
>NC_090876.1:32854522-32857022 GCF_036669935.1 Montipora foliosa
TACGACTAAATCCATTAAAATATTTAGGTCTGGTTTAGGCAAACTTAAACAGTATTAAATCTGTTTGGAACATTAAGCATGTTTAAGTCATGTTTAATAGAGAAGTAAAGCCATTGAAAGATGTAAGTCTTTCAATGGCAGAAGCGTCAGAGGCAGAAGCGTCCAGTAGAGTTGTTACGCCCACATCGTAATCTTTGTCAACATCTATGTCATTTTCGTCAGCAAGCCAGAGTCTTCGACATCGTTTTCTCGTTGTACACGGAGTTTTCAGATGTCGTCGGTAGGAGGATGAATAGAGAAACGATTTTCCACAGGTATCACATTTGTTGCGCAGAAAATCGGCGAAGTCAGGAGTTTCTGGACAAAATTGCTCGCAACCAATCCTACAACCAGCCATTTTGGAACTTAAAATGCGCGCGAATGCGGGATTTTCGGCTGTTGCGTGACCAAGGCTTGACGTGAGGGGTCGAGGCTCATTCTTCGCAAAGCCAATCAGATGTCTAATATCGAATGCCCATATATAGTAGCGCGTCATTTGAAATCTATCACACTTCTGCATTTTTCTGCAGTAGTAGTTTACATATTGAAGTTCGATTGTTCAAGTGAGATTTACGCTATGGATGCGGTTGAAGAAAGGCAGCTAGTCCTCATGAACAGAAGATGAACAGAAGATTGGATGCGATTCAAGAAGGGCAGAAGAAATTGGAAGAAGCAAATGTTACTCTTCGAAATGAAAATGAAACGTTGAGAACAGAGCTTGAACGGCAACAACAACTGCAGAAAACACAGAAGAGTAGACATGGCAGAAAAAGCCGTGTACAGTCCACTGTAGAAGTCCCGAACGATTTAAGGGTAGGTATAACTTAACTTGACTCTTATAGAATACAATTAATTTGTTTGGGGCCGTAGCGTTTGCTTCAAAATTCGCTTGTTGATCGGCCAGATGAGGAATGTACACACGTGTCTTCAGAGGAACCGCCATCGGTGTGGACTCTAGATATCTGCCACTGGAAGCCTTTAGTCATTTTCTTTTGTAACTTAAGGTGTCTATCACCCTTACACAGTGTTACTGAATTTAGATGGTGTCAAAGACGTTTTGCGAAGAAATAAGTTGTATTCTGTGTTTCGTCATGTTATTAGGCCGCCATAGTTGAATACAAACATGGAGCAGTTGAGGGGCTGGGCACCAACAAGCTTGTATCTCGGCCACAGAGCATTTGCTTATTTGTCACTACATTCTCTTTACTGAATATGACATGTGCTGGGCAAATGTGTGGTGGGTGGAAGGGTATAGTTTCGCACACTTTACCTTTCATAATCAACTAGAAAATGATAAAAAGCTTACATTAACGCCACCAATAAAGTAATCCAAAGTCATGTTTCCATGGCAGTCCATGAAAACATGTCGCTTTGTATTTTATGGTTAACTTGTAAAAAAAAGTTTGTTGGGTGCTTGAGATATATAGAATTCCACTTACTGTATATTAATTTGGGTGCAATTTTTTGCCCAGTACCACTTTTTTATAATTTTGTTTTGATTTTTCCTTTTACTATATGTTTTGAGTTGTAAAGTCTTACTTAATTTTGCAGGATCTTGTTAATTTTTAATTTAAACAAAAAGATATTGTAAGCACTTGAGAAAATGAAACAAATATTGTTTACTTTTATCATTAGAAATTGGAAAGGCGTCTGTCTGGCTTTGAAAAGTTGAAGGCAACAATGACACTACGAGACCAGAAGTGTAGATTATATGAGCACCGAGGAATCCGAGTATGAAGAAGTGGAGGACCCCATTACGGGGGATAGAACTCCCAGCAAAGAAAACTCAAGTTTTAAGCCCCACATACATGATCTACACGAATTGTCTATATCAAATTTTCTAAAAAATATTGTTTCTGCTAAGCAAGCAAGTCAAAGATTTGCTTGTGTACATAAGTGTTTTGGGAATGCTGAATATGTCTGAGATTAAGGATGGTGCCTACTAATATTATAATAGAAGTATTTTTGCATATACTTTATGACTATGCAGGGAAAACAGATCTTAGTATGGGCCACTGGAATCCCGAAAGAAAACTGGGGGTAGTGGGGCATTTTCTGGAGATAATGAAGCAGTAAAATACTAAGCAATGTATGGTATTAAATTAAAATTACTTTATTATCTCAGAAAAATGCATGGTTCCCCCAATTTTCTTGTTGGTTACCAAGAGCACTTGCTAAATTTGCTTTCTCTGCATAGTTTTAAACTGGTAAAAATATCTCTGTTTTAGTAGGCATCACCCATAGGAAACCTGAAAATCTCAACATGCACAGTAACTAAAGTTGGCACCATCTTTAACTGTTAAATTTCATTATCAGACTGTGTGATCCCTTGAAACTCCTTTGGGCAGTCTTTTGTCTTCACCCTCCACCTCTTGGTACAGCAATATATATTTTTTTTTACTAAGATAATTTTAAAAGAAATGTGGTTATATCTACCAATACAGTATATTATTATTCAGTC
>NC_090876.1:32869522-32874522 GCF_036669935.1 Montipora foliosa
GTGTGACACCCTATACCATTCCGTTTTGCGTGAAAAAAACCCGCTATTCTGTTAATAGGAATAATTTCTATCAAGACTTTTGAAAGCCTTTTACTGAATTTTGAACCTTACGGATAATTCAGTTTTTGAATTTTTCAAAAGGTCCACAACAGACCATTGGGTTACACCAGTCGGCAATGAAAGGCCATTTGCATTGAAGCAGTAGTAGTAGTAATAGTAGTAGTAAACTCGTTTATCTCGTTTATTAAAACATCATACATTACAGTCTTAGGACTTAATTACGTACAATATAACAATTACAGTAAAACGTGTTTAAAGGTTGTTTACATCGCGTGGCTAATAATAAAAGAGTTCATGAAACGATCGGTGCGACAAACTGGAGTATTAAAACGTCTCTTATTTCTCAAACGCCGAGCGTGGGAAATGGCCATAGGAGGTAGCAGATAAGCCAGCTTGTGGTGTTCATTACTCACAATATCTTTAAATGATTTAATAGATAATGATTCACGTCTCAGAGAAAGTGTTGGAAATTCCGCGTAATTACTAAAACAAGGAATGACCTACAATGAGCTACAATGACCTACAGTGAGCTATTACAAAGACCTTAATGGGGACGTGCGGCCAGCCAGGGTATGTTTTTCGGGATTTTTGTCTTGAACAGGGTATCGAATTTATCATTTTTTGTCTTAATCAGGGTATCGATTTATCAATTTTTGTCTTAAACTGGGTTAAATGTCTTAAACAGGGTATCAAAAATCGGAATACTGTCTTAAAATGGGTAGGGAAATCAGCGATATTTGTCTTAAACAGGGTCAGGGTATGAGGGGCCGCGCCGCACCTCCCCAACCAGGGATACATCGAGTACCCCCCCCCCCCCCCGGGCCTACAATGAGGTACATTATAAGCTAAAATTAGCCAATGAACTACAGTGAGAGCCCTACAAGGGCATCCAATGAGCTACAATGACCTAAAGTGATCTACAATAACTTACAGTGATCTACAATGACGCTACAATGAGCTACAATGGCCTACTTAAATGGCTTACAATCAAAGAGAAAGACAAAAGAGGATCAGGGTGAAGAGTGAAAACATCATTGTGCGTTGTCACGCAACGGTTTTAGTCCATTGAGTGACAGCCCAAATGACGACAGCAATTACGCACGTGGCCTTGAAGGCAGAAACAAACTGCAAAAAGACCCTTGCATGGTTTTCCTTTGTTTTAAAGCTAAAATGAAAATGTACAAAATTAATATCAAGGGTTCGCTTGGCAACGATAAAATCTTAATTAGAGCAGGAAAAAATGAAGAGATTATAAATAAGTTATTCTTCCACAATGTTTTCTTTGGTTCAGGGTGCACAATGAAATTTTCAACTTGCTCAGCAACGAGGTTTTGATTGATTCAAAGCGCGGAGTGAAATGTTTTTAACCTTTATACTGCAAACATGCTGCAGTGCCCACAGAGCTGCAACTTATCTTTTATTTTAGCTCATTACAGGTCATTGTAGATCATTGTAGCTCATTGCAGCTCATTGTAGCTCATTGTAGATCACTGTAGGTCATTGTAGCTCTTTGTAGGTCATTGTAGATCATTGTAGGTCATTGTAGTAGCCCATTGTACGTCATTGTAGATCATTGTAGGCCATTGTAGATCATTGTAGGTCATTGTAGATCGTTGTAGGTCATTGTAGGTGATTCCTTGTTTTAGTAACTACGTGGAATTCCGGCCTTATCCATCGCTTCACAGTACGATAAACTAGGAAAGATTATTCGCATGGCGCGCCTCTGAATACGTTCGATGTGATCAGACAAATATTTCGGGAGACTATGATGGAATAGCTGACATGAGAATTCTAGCACTGCTCGAATGACACTATAATAAAAAGCTAACAGGTCATCGGGACGTATGCCGGCTCTCTTTAGCTGACTCAAAAGATACAATCGACGTGCGGCTTTGGAGGTGATAGTATCGGACAAAGATACTGATAAAGACACTGATAAAACTGAATGAGAATAAAAATACTTAAACATGCATATTAATTATGCTACCTGCTTCAAATAGTGAGGTGATAACGCCAAGACCATCCATCACATTTTGTGTGGCACAGCAGAAGCTGGCGAGGTGAAGAGCACTATCTTTGCAAGTAGTGCAAGAATTTACATCTCCACCTTTATTACAGGTGCAAAAGAAGGCATTTACTTGTTAATCTAACATATTAGAATTGGTGAATATTTCGTTGAGGGCAAAAAAACTTTTTTTCAAAAATCGGCCCAAAAGAATGTTTTGTAACAAGCGCACATTTCAATTTCAAATGCATGATATATTCCACGTACTACGATCCTTCCAAATCTATCCTCCACTCTCCAAGAAAATTAACATTAAGGACCGTTTAAACGGTTTCAACATTTGCTTCAACATGCATTCAACACTTTGATGAACCAAATGTTTGGTGCGTTTGAACAGGTCGTCCAACATTGTTGAAAGCGTAAAAAATGTTGAAAGCCTGTTAAAAGCGTGTTGAATCAAGTGTTTAAATCGGTTTAAAAGTTTCATTCAACATCGATTCAACTTTTCCTTTGTTCTCGAAAATGTTGAATGGTATTGAAGCCGTTTGAACGCTCAATAATTGTAGAACACACGCATGATCACATCAGGACGCAAAAGTCAATACGGCGTAGTTTATCTGGACGAGAGGGTCTGGTTTCTAGTTCTTAGTTCCTCGCAATCAAATTTCGCGAGAGTGTTGGCTCTTTTGTTAGTGCAATGTTGGAACCGTTTGAAGGGCCTCCGCACAATTTTGTTTGTGCCCAATATCCGTTCAATTTTTGTTGAACGGTTGTTGGTCAAATGTTGAAACCATTTAAACGGGCCTTTAACGGTACAGTACTATAACCTCCATTCAAAAACTTGATTGGACCTCAATGCATACCTCTCTTTAACATGTAGGAAATAAGACCGCTGTTGCCACTAAGACAGGCACACTGAAAATGTAATGAAAAGGCAAAAAATGAATCGAAGGGAGCATTTTTAGTCACCAAGCTAGGGAAGAGGGTGTCCGAAGGGGTTTGGGGGAATATGGGAAAAACATGTACGACATACTGTATGACATAACAATTCGACACTTCGCTAATTCCCGACTGCACCGAGGATGTTTTACAGCAAGATCATATTGATTCAGATGAGGAGATTATATTGATTCAGACGAAGAGAGCTCGAACAACGACACTCAAATAGGGAATATGGACAAGACAAATCCAACGTTTATTTTAAAGGATTTCATAACAGGGTATTAAATTTTGCGTCCTAATTTTCGAGAAAACCATTTTTTCGCGGGTCTTTAATTTCGCTGTCTTCAAAAATCGTGAAAAGGGCTGAAGTTGAGTCCCGCTTATCAAAATATTAGGGCCATTCATAAGGGAGAAAAGAAGACTCGTCTTATAAGGTTTCCAGTTGTTCCATAAGCTCATCAAGGGGAGCCTCTATCGCCCATAATTAGCTTGCTTGTATGCTAGAATATGTCAAGTGCACAATCGTAAGAATTACTCAGAATAATTAACAATTATTCTTTGGAATCGAGGTGAATAGTGGTAGAATATTGCAGCGAGGTAAATATTCTGTTTCTATTCACCGAGATTGAAAAAAATAATTATTTTAGTATATACACACGAAGTGAGCTCAACAACATTTGCAGAAGATACCATCCAATGTCGATTTAAATCGACACCTCAATTCATGCGTAGAAAGCGCGCAAGCGGTACAAAGCATGCGTTTACAGAAGCTTCAAACATGGCAAATCTTAATACGATAGGCCATTCTGGAATTGCGCAGGGAACGGGGCGAGTTATCGATATATATATATATATTTTTTTTTTTTTCGATTTCTGTAATATTCATTAAAATTGGCAAACAAAGTGATTTTCGCCTCAACTATTTCCAAATAGATACAAAAATTTGGTTTTATAATGTAAATTGGCCACCGTACAGAGATTCTAAAAGCTGACGTTTCGAGCGTTAGCCCTTCGTCAGAGCGAATCGAGGAATTATGGGTTACGTGTAGTTTTTATAGTAGAGTAGGAGCTACGCTATTGGTGGTAACATGGCAACGTGAAAAATAGGAATATATTAGTTAAATGAAAAGCGTTCGTTAATACCGTGAGGATTAAGGGTGCCGATTTGGAAGATGAATTTTTGTTCCAGATTCTTGCGGCTTTCCGTCGTACCTAGATATAGGGAAAGGCCGCAGATAGCCATGTGTTTTTTGGAGTGGTTAGGGAGATTAAAATGACTAGTGACTGGCCTAGATGCATCCTTGTCATTCTTCTCAACATCGCGAAGGTGTTCGCGGAATCGGTCACCTGGTCGTTTACCTGTCTCGCCAATGTATAATTTATTGCATAACGTACAGGTCATGCAATAAATGACATTTGCGGAGGTACATGTAAAACGATCGTTGATCTTAACAGATCGCTTAGGTCCCGATATCTTGCTAGTGTTAACAATGAAAAGACAAGTTTTGCATCGTGAGCGCGCGCATTTGAAAGTGCCGGGTTGCTTGTTAGTTTTTTAGCGCTTTGAATGAAATAAGTGAAGGTCGCGAAAAAATTCTACCAGTCTCGGGATCATTTTGAAGTAATTTAAAATTATTAAGAATGATACTTTTGACTGCGTGATTATGAGGATGGAAAGTGAGGGTGAATGGAATTCTGTCATTCTTATCTTTTTGTGACGTTTGTAGTGATGACTGTCGATCAAATTGTATCAGTAACGTGGTCTCTGTTTGACCTAAAAGCATCAAACTTAGACAGATGGCCACTATCAACATTATCTTTCATGTGATGGTGTCAATTTATCGATTGCTTCAAATTTGAAACTAGCCCCAGTTCCCTACGCAATCCGTCTCAAACTAGCAAAATGGTCATTTAACACCGTTCAAATCAGCAATCTAAATCGGGGGTCTGCTAGTTTAAACATTTTCTCCATTCGATCAAAGTTTTAGAAGAT
>NC_090876.1:32879522-32882022 GCF_036669935.1 Montipora foliosa
CTGAAAAAGATTTGGTCATTTTTGCGACGTAAAAAATTACCGTGGCAACGGGAAAGCTATGCAAAAATACCCCATAGTTTGGCTTTAGTTGCTTTAGTTATGTCTCAAAAACGAACTCGGTGACCTCCATTTTTTATTTCTGAAATTTAATCAGCATGCCAGAATAAACCTTTCTGCAAAGTGCAAATAAAATTATGTGGAGCGGATTCAGAGCTACCTTAAATAATTGAAAATTTAAGGTAGCTCTGAATCCGCTCCAAAGAATTATTTTAAACTTTGCATAGAGTTTCATCTTGGCTTGCTGATCACTTTTGTGCAAAAAAAAAATGGGGTCACCAAGTTCGTTTTTCAGATATGAGCAAGTAAACCCAAAATATAGGGTGTTTTTGCAAGGCTTTACTGTTGCCACGGTAACTTTATACGTCACAAAAACAACTGCGTCTTGTTGAGCAATAATTGATGTTTTACGTGGTACCATAACATTCCTGTTACGTGATATAGTGTTGTAGTGAAAATCCTTCTAATAACAAGGTCTCTTAAAAGTGTTGAAACTGGTTTGAGCCACCTTAAATAAGGTGTATTTTTACCTTTTCCTGTTACCTGAGACACTTGACCTGTGTTTTAAACCTGCCCCTTGAAACTACTTGACGTTAAAATAAAATGCATCTTTAAGCTAAAGCTTACCAAGAACAATGTTAATCCAGACTCTGATTTAGGGTGTTTGCTGTTTATATTGATATCGTGCTTCTCTATAAGGGATATTATATCTGCAGTCTTTCCTGGCATATGAGCATTCTGTAACATACCAGTTGTACAAATCAATTCGTCCCCAGAGGGCGACAGAACCTTCCCAAACCCACCGAGAAAAATCAGTACTCAGCATTTGGTTGAACAACGAGTTGAATGCAAGTTGAAACAAACGGTTGAAACTGTTTAAATTGGCCTTTAAGCCTCACCATCCAAACTGACTCGCTGTTAGATAATGAACTTATGTATTTCTTAAAGGAAAACAAAATGATGCGGCTTAAAATAGTGGGATCTTAGTCACACAAAGCTTTTATGAAACGTTCTACTGTCACTTCTTTTGTGCCAAGCAAGCTGGTCACAATGCCAGGTTTACCCAACCATGCCATTCAAACTTTCAATTCGACAATTCAAATATTCAATTCGCGGCAGAAACAAAACATGGGTCACACAGGTCACAAGTCACAGGTCATTGTTTTACCACAGAAAGAATCCTAATCGTTCATTAGAGCTAACCTTAGGCTTAATTGAATTGAATTGCGAATATTGCCGTATTGAATGTTTGAATTGTTGAATTGAAGGTTTGAACAGCTAAATTGAATGTTTGAATTGCCGAATACACGTTTGAATTTTGTCACTAAAACGCGCCATACTAAAGTTGGATCCCTTTATTCCTTACCTTAATCATTTTAAATAACCTCAAGAGGCAGAATCTCTCATTGGTAAGCTGAACTTGAACCTGTCCACCTACAAAGACAATAGGCAAGTAACAGTAGTTTAAGTACAGTAACTATAATAATTTATTATCATATTGCGGATTGCCAGATACACCTTAAAGATTTACGGTCCTAAACAGCTGGATAAAGTCAGAGGAACCTGGATTCCCAGGTGTCCTTTCATTGCCTGGTGAGTGAGAGGAAAAGGGGAGAGGAAAACTCCTTGCACGAAGTAAGGTTCGGTGGGGTGGGGGAGGGGGGCCTAATTAACATTAACTTGATATTTTGAGCGCAAAGTTAAATCAATTTCCTACAAGCATGATACACATCCAAGACAACTACTCTAAATCGTCAACGAAAGACACATATTCGAAGTAGCATGCAGCTCTTAATGATACTTTCAACTGCACGTTTAGGTTAGTCCTGAAAACCTCTTATAATCGGCAGGTTAAAATCTTTACGCCTATTTTATGTTAAGTCAATACGTGTAGATTTCATGGGTACCTTAAAGGAGCAGTGTCACCGGTGGCGCATGCGTGACCGCATGCCAAATTTTGAAAAAGTTTGCCAAGTTTTTCAAAGGAGTGTGTGGGGTGTGAATATCTTACACAATCAAAGCCATCCGTGGTCACTTCAGTGAACCAAATATCCTGTGCTGTTCAGAAACAAATTCACTATTTTTATATGTGAGTGCTTGAACCGCCGTCGACAGTGTTCCCGGTCACACTTCACTGAATTCAGCTATCACGCAGAAAACAAACATGGCATCATATTTATGTTCGATTTTATTTCTTGGACTCCAAATCATCGATAATTGATAAATATGCATTTAAGTGCTTTTCTAAAGCCGTAGTTAGTCAAGAATTAAACAGAAAAGGCAAAAAAATAACGTCCGTTAAAATCTCTGCGTGTGAAAACTACTGCGCATGCCATCGCACAACACTGCCCCTTTAAATATAGGTACATGAACCACCCCAAATGTCCCTCACACGTGGTACATCTAAGCCATGCCAGAGTGCTCAAATTAGTGAGCGAGTAAG
>NC_090876.1:32892022-32907022 GCF_036669935.1 Montipora foliosa
ACAGTTTGTCTGTTAATGAAAGGAAACTTGGCCATTTCAACTATCATTTTACCGCAAGAATTTTGTAGACATGAAATGCTTCAAGTAGATAAGTAAAATGCTTTTCTACTTTGCTCTTACCCCTAGCCAATGTTGTCGACAGTGGCAAGACTAGTGGGCTGGCCAAAATTAAAAGCACTGTCCGGAACACATTTTCAATAATGGTCGCTACAGTTCACAGTTCAAAAAATTAAAACAACTCCTACCTTTCATACCTCTCCTACCTTTCAGAGTTTTTAACTTGATTAAACGCGATGTTTTCAAACAAAGAAAGAAAAAGGCAACATAGTGATACTTACCTCATCGTACCTCACCACTAAGCACGCAAAAAAAGTACTTTGTTTTCAGTTTTCCCGCCAAAGAAAGACACGGTGACCAGCCTCATTTTCAAGTATTTTCAGAAAGACACTGGGGAGAATAACAAATCCAAGATGGCGGAAGACTATTGTAGGGACACGTGAATGAATGAAGTACTGTAGAAGACTCTTTGCTTCTAAACATGAACAAGGCCTCGGAAGACTGTTACTGAAACGTCTCCGGATCTCATTGACCTTAAAGGAGATGGAAGTTGAACAAGAAAAGGCGCCAGTAAGTATGAACGAACTTTCTTTATTTTTTGTTTCAAGTGCGTCTTAACAACTTTTGCCAGAAGTCTCAAAAAGGCTTGAACAGATTAGCATCAGGCGCGTGTTTTGGGACAGCACCAGTGCTGTTATATTTATTCATGATGTAAAAACAAAACTTTGTGACAAAAACGCGTGAGGTTTTAAAAAAATGTGTAACGAAGGGTCTTTCTGCAGGTACCGGAAAGCATTATGTTTTTGGTCACTTGGGATGAGTCTTCATTTGGAGTTGTTTTGTTTTCTGTCTCTTGTTTCTTTTGTTTTACGCAATTTCTGCTCCGGTACTTGCAGAAGCTGCCGTCACGAATTCGTCTTATTAATTACACCCGCAGATTTCCAGCTAGCGACCTGTTCCATTAAATGAAAGATAAACTTCAATAAATCAACGACTCCTTTTTTCAGAATCTGGTTAAAATACATTCTAAGCCATACATAGCACGATTTCGATTATTCAACGCAGCAACTGCAACTTGTGTAGAGTACAAATACAAATAGAAATTAATACTTAATTGGCCGCTCCCCATAGAGGCTTTTCAGGGCCAATGAAACACAATTAATGAAACAACAGAACAGAATAACAACAACAACTGTTAAGAATCCCAACTGGCCAAAGGCAAACCAGTGCAGCTGGAAAGTTGAGCCAGGAACTACCTGGAACAAATTCAATGAGTGGTCAGAGTGGGTCTTGAACCCAGGATCTCAGGATCTCAGGGCATTAGCACCCTTACTGTATTTCTGGGCCACACTACCTCACTGCTGCTTTTGTCAAAATCAGTATTATTGTTTACTTCACCATTGTTGTTTGAAATCTTTATGCACTTAGCAAGAGGAAAGACAGCAGTTCAAGCTTGAGAAGGACACAGAATTAAGACTTGAAATTCCTGAAGGGAAAGGAAAAGCAGAACTTGTGGTAAGATAGATAAGGGGAAGTACATGTACATGTACATATCACTCTCGATAAAAGTCCTGCGGCAAAAGAAAACTCAAGGCTTGTTCATTGGTTATTTTTCTGTCTCTGTTTTGTAGCTCTGGCATGGCATGACTTTTAGTCCCACCAAAAAACTTGTTAAATATTTTATTCTGCCAAGTTTTCATTTAGTGAAAATCATAGTCATACAGTATTTCAAAGCGTCTGATAGCACATGATCATGGACAAGGTAAACCTCCTTTGTGTACAGTGAGGATACAACTGTGAGGATCCTACTGTAGCTTCACTTGATTTCATATTTCCGCGTTTCAATACATGACTCATTTCATATATAATTTTCATTCATCATGGGAACCCACAAATAACCGGCTCCAAACATCAGTGGCTTCACAGCTCGGTTGGTTAGAGCATCACACCAGCATCACAAGATCATGGGTTCAAACCTAGTAGAAGTCCGGAATTTTTCAGGCTTCTTCACGCAGTTGCTAAAATTGCGTTCATAACTGCAAGGATCATGGCTACACTTCTCTGGAAATAAAGGACTGTTTGCTTTAGCCTTAGAGGTACATTTTGTCATTTTAGTAGATCAACAATTACTGTAGTTATTTTTTTCTTGTGGAGGAGGGGGGGGGGGGGGGAGGTGGTGGTGTTTATATTGGTGCTTTCTCTGGATAAACCGTCAATGTTGGTCTCTGTTTAGCTGCTTCAAGGTCAAGCTGAAGTATTTGGGACTGAGTTGATCAGAAACAAGAGGTTTACATTCATTGCTGGATCAAAGGTTGCAGTGTTTACCTGGCATGGCTGTACTGTAGAAATATCCTTTTAGTCACCATTTCAAGTTATTATAATACAGTGTAAGCTACTTTTAATTATCTGAGAAAACAGGTCTTGAAAGTAAAATATGCATGATATAAAAATAATCATGTAAACAGTTTGAAATGCCTTATAGTGCCACAAACCGCAAGTTTTATTTTTGCTCAGCAAATCGTCTTACTTTCTTGATCACATTACACGGATCCATATTCATTTTCATCAAAGTCGTCCGCCAGGCAAGTACGTCTTCTGATTTGCCCGGACAAATTTTGGGTTGCCCGGGCAAAAATGCAAAAATATAGCAAATGGTCAATAAAATTACTTGTAATTTGATGAGCATTCGTTTTTTATTTTACACACTCGTCAATAATTTTGACTCTGGAGTACCGGTATTTTATTATTTGCACCGTGGGAACCCGATTTACAGTGGTCCATTTCTGCAGCTGCAAAATGTACTTGAATGTAGCTTACAGAGTTACGATTCAAAGACCCAAAGTTTCGACGCTCCTGCTATCAAGATTTTGTGTTTTCCTGTTTGTAAGCAGCATGTTCTGCTCCACTTGTTTTCCTTTTTGCTGGAGGTGGCGACAAACCTTGTAACTACATGTAACCCCAAATTCTCAGCCGAGACCACGAGTCACTCTTTGCTCTTTGTTAACGACTTGCTAAGAACCATGCCAGCGGCTAGATACATGAAAATTGAGCCTGCAATCGTTTGAAGGAAAATACCGCGTGGTGCCCAAACTTGAGATCTCATTGCTGAGAAAAGCTGCATGTTTATTCCTTATTTTCTTGAAGTTTCCATTGAATGAAAAGCGATCGGAACAAAAGTACATTCTATAATATAACATTTGATGTCATTCATAAAAAGATATTTATAATATTTAAAACATCACTCGGGTTTTTAGTCGTCTAGGACGACCGGACGACTTCGAATGTGGATCCCTGACATTATCAAGATAATTATCCAGTTTGCTCAAATTCCCACTTTCCAGCAGCCTTTGAAATGGATGTTGCACAGAGCTACAGTGTGTACATGTCATTTTGTGGGTCACTTTCACTGGGTTAGCAAAAATATGCACCCCCCTGCCCCTCAATGAATGGGCACGGATTTCCAAAAGCATTAGACCCCCCCCCCCCCCTCCCTCCCACCTTGGTTTCCATAAATTCAATTTGTTCAAAATAACAAATTTAAAAATTAAAATTACACTTGAAGTTTAAGCTTAAACCTTATCTTCTTTCGGGACAGAAGAAACTCTGCACTGTTGAAGTTGAAGTCAGACAAACTAAACATGACTGTTATCTTCCAAATTTGGAACTTCAGACCTTCAGTAACATGAATTTTTTTTTTTACCTCCAAGTTCCTGTAGGTCCATTCGCTTTGGTCTGGGTATGCCAAAGCCTGAGAATTTAGCTTGTTTTTTATTATGTTAAACCATCGAATAATGTGTACAGTGTACATGTATACAGTGTATATTGCACTACCTGTCATAAGCTTTTCAATAAAGAAATTAAAGGAACACCGTTATACAAGAAGTGTAAGTTATAAACTCACAATAAGCAAACTTTGTCCTAAAAATAATGCATGTATTGTGACTGATGGGAAATCTTTTGCTTTGATAATCCACTTTCATCTCTAGCAACTACTGAGGGCTCTGACGTGTATGAAATATTTCAATTTTTGTGATTACGAGACTTTAGTATGTCTATGTCTGTCTCTTATTAAAGTTACTACTGTACATGTTAATACCATAACCATTTCCAAATCTCTGGCCCACCCGAATGGTCTTACGTGTCCAAGGAAACCCCTATGGTTATGTACCTCAATCTTCATATGGCCCTGGAACAAATGAGACAAAAAGTGGAAAACACTGAATCAGACATTGGGCCCAGGGTAAGTCAGCACACTACGTTAAGCTCTAAATGCCCGAATCGAGAAACTGGAAACCAGAAACCAGATATCAGAATTATCCAGAATTGGCGAGAGCTACAAGAATTTATTCAGTGGATAAATCACAAGTTGTGTTTTACCGTCTTTCCTTCCTTTGATTATATTCTAGCTATTACCACAGCCTCCAAAATATGAGATTATAAATGGGCTATGTCACATTATTTTAGGGTGTTTAGGGAAAATGTTAAGGTAATGGTAATGTGGAATTCTTTACTGACAAAATTATTGTTACATCACACATGATGATTCTGAGCAAAAGTGACCTTGATACGGCAATTTAAAACAGGCATTTTTGTACTAAGGCAGGTGAAAAAAAATGAGGAAAATGAATTAATCAAGTTTTAAGTTTCCTTTATTATAATGTGGAATGCCTTAGCTTGATAATGCCATTACCATGCTCAAGTCTTAATATCCAGAATAACAAAGTCAGATCCATTTTACAGTTTACATTTCATCAGAGTTAAATACACGAGTGTGGGAATTATAGCAGACCATACAAGGAGTGGGTACATGTAAGTTGTTGTAGTTCTCGTGAATTGTGGATGTTTCTGGTTTCCGGATTCCAACTTTTAGTGCTGCCTGCACACTACCTCATGGTATTTTCATCTCTGCAGATTAATTTGATAAAATCAGGCAAGTGGGCATTTTACAAACTACTGTTCACTCCTTTGTTGTTAACTGTAATTCCAGGTGATGGTTGTTGGCCCAGGAGATGTTGGAAAATCCACCCTCTGTCAATTGATGTTGAATTACGCTGTCAGGATGGGAAGAAGGCCTGTGTTTGTTGATCTTGATGTGGGACAGGTAATGACAATTTAATCTCTTTACTTTTTTTTTCAATTTACATTCTTTACATAATTATATTTACAGTACCACTCAAAAGTAAGTTGACAGTTTCGACTCTATCCTCAAAACTTGATTCTCACGTCTTAAAGGTGAGACAAGATGAGTTTATTTTGAAAACTTGGTCTTCAAAGATATACTGTACGAGTTCCCAATGTGTTCTATCTCTTTACATTCTTTACAGTACATTACATGTATTAAAATAAATTTAAGACACACGACCCAACTTTTCAGACACGTTTCAGCATTACTCATGCCTTCATCAGTTTAATTTAATCTACAAGTAGACATGTACTTTAAAAGCAGTGGGAAGAAAATGGCAGTGTGGTAAAAATGCAGAGTGAAACAGGTTTCCTGGAAAACCAGGATCGGGGATCGAGGATTGATGACAAGCTAAAAGAAAATCAACACAGAAATTATGACAGTGATCCGATACATAGTTTCAATTTAAAATTTGAACTCATTTTACAAGGGTAAATGTCAGTGCATGACTCTTTGAAGTGGCTCTTCTTCGTTTTCCTGCTGATAGTTCCGTAGCCAGCTGCAGTCAGCAACTGGGAAACCACTTGGGCTAGTTGAAGGGCTACCTGACACAACATCTGAATAGTTTCTTTTGGACATCGGCAAATTTCTTTTTCCAATTTTTCAGAAAAGGTAAACTAACGTACCATATTCAATGGCACCAATTATCAAGTGTACTCTTTACTCTTCAGAGTCATGCACTGACATTTACCCTTTAGGGGCAGTTCTGGCACCGTGTAAAATGATTTAAAATTTTAAAGTGAAACTGTGGATCAGATTACATGTATTGTCTTAATTTCTGTGTACACAATAATAATTATTGATTTCCAGACCTGTTGTTGTTCTAGTTTTATTTCAAAGAAAAGAGCTTAGTTTAGCTTGTCATTGATCCTTGATCCTGATCCTCGATCCTCAATCCTCGATCCTGGTTTTCCAGGAAACCAGGCAATCAGTTGATTGGGGGAACAGTGTTGGCTGCAAGGTGTTGAGGGCACAATCTTGTCTTTCCCCAATGTGTTTCCAGTTTGATTCCAGGACTCAGTGTGATATGTGGGTTTTGTACTCGGCTTGGTTTTTTACCTTGTTACTCTGGTTTTCCATCTCAACAAAAACCAAAATTGAAATAATTATTGAATTTACTGCTTTGATTGGATCGGAAGTTTCCCTGATTGGTAGAGCTATAATTGCTTGTAATAAAGTGATGACTTAATACAGTATAATAAAACTGGGGTCCTAATGCAATGCCCTCAAAGTAAAAGAAATATAATTATAGAATAATAATTAGTAATGGCAACAATGGCATTTTTGTAACATGCCCTGAAAATGGCAGAAAGTACACACGTGTAATTTAAAAAACAGAGGCTCCTGGTGAAAGTCTTAACAATGCATGTAATACTTCAAAAACTCTTAAACAATTCTTGAACCTACATGTAAGAGCTCCTACATGTATCAAGACACCGATAGAATGTCATGTGCATGAGCTTTATGCTGTAAACCCGATAAAACACTCCTGATTGCAATTCTTAATAATTTATTCCTTAGTAATACGGCCCGGCTTGTTTTCTTTTTGTATGCTAATATCCTTCTTTCACAATTTGAACCTTTGTTCAGACTCCCGAGGGACATGCTTTCTGCAGAATGTTTTTTAAGCCATTCAGGAAACTCGCAGCACATGTTATTAAACCCAATAAAACAGTACTATTCATTTTTAAGCAGTAAATAAGGTTGCACTAGCTCAGCACGTTTGGATACATATGAGATCAAAAGGGACATTAATTGAGTTATGGACTGTACATTGTACATACTGTATCTTTCAACCACTGGTGCAGTATTTAACTAAACTGTTTGTAAGCTGACACTGTATACTGTAGTTATCACAGAGAAAGTACTTGAAATATATGTACTTTCTCTTTGCTTCTATAGAGTTACACAAGTTTACATTTTTATGCTTTGTTTTCCTAATCAGGGTTATGTTGGAATTCCTGGTACTATGGGTGAGTAGAAAGCCGGGTATCATGCAGGGACCTTTTATTCATATTAAAAAATAATAAAATTAACGTAATACTACATGCGGGGCTTGAAATTAACAAAAAAAACAGTTGGCTGTCCAATGCTGTCACCAAGGTGAACCCTGAGTCATGGGAGGCAGCCGTAGCTGGTCACTGCAACTCAAGCATTAATTTGTCTGGATATTGTGTCAAGAGACCTGACACCAAGAGGGAACAGCTGTAGCCCAATCAGAGGGAATGATAAAGACAAAGTGTGAGAGCAGCTTCTGCACTCTTGCTACCAACAGCACACATTGTATTTAGTTAATGCAGCAACTGGAACAAACACTATCACCTCCGTTTTCCTCTCTCTCCACAAAACCAATATTTGATTTGATTTGATTTGATTTGATTTGAATTGAGTTAATTTCATTAGTGTCCCCAATTAGGTCTCTTGTGCTAAATCCATTGACACTGAATTAAAGTTATTATTATTTGAAAGAATTGGATTTAACAGTCACAGTCGATGCTGCTTGAATACAGCAAACTGACTTTACCGGCACAATCCATTGTCTTTCAAAACAGTACGAGATGATGATCGTGGAGGATTGATATTGACTTAACAAACAAGCCAACAAAGTTATCCAACTAAATTGAATGACTGGATATGAGATGTATAAATAAATTCTATCTTTCATTCAATTGTTGGTTGGTTGAAATAAATGTTTTGTCAGATTAAGCACAAGACTGGAAACTATTTAGTAAAAGGTTCTAGCCATTCCACACTACAATCAAGCTCAAGCAGTTTTGTCGTGATATCTTGTTTAATCTTTGTATTAGTATGCCATCAATTCCACTCAAAACGATGAGAAGAATGTTTTAAAAGTTTCTTCGATGATGATTTTACAATTGTAAGATTTTTCATCTTGATTGGTGGTAAAATGAGACAAAAGTAACCTGCTGAAGATACATGTAGCTTATTAGCTAGCGGTTTTGTCCGGCTACCTTGTCCTTATTGACAGCTCTGTACATGTACAACACATTCACCAGAATGATGTGCATTGTACAAGTATAAGAAATTGTGTGAACTTGCTCATGCATTTCATGATTTATGGGCACAAGTGACTTTTTTTAAAAGTTCTCAAAATTGCACAAGCTGTAGGCAAGTGCAGTTTGAGAACTTTCAAATCATTACAAGTGACCATAAAATAATCATGAAATGCATTACCAAATTCATACGATTTTTTATTTACTGTATTATATACTCAACAAATCAAGTCAATGCTTTGTTTCCATAGCAACTTCCGTATTGCACTCTATAACCTTTTTTGCATTCTGTAACCTATTCATGCATTTGTCATTGACCAATCAGAAATGCATTATTTTTTTGAGTATTTAATAAGAGGAGTTACACTGTACATTATAGTGTCTTGTGTCAGTGAAGAGAATGAGTACATGTGATGTGTTGAAGATTCTGGATGGTACAAAAGAGCTCATAGACTTTCCTGTAAGAAGTAGTTTAATTGTTAGTATCTTCCATTCTTCCCATGAAACAGGTGCATTGTTAATTGAGAGACCTGCAGACATTGAAGAAGGTGACATAAAAATTAGTGAATGTAATTTAATCACTTGCTGCACGTACAACATAAGACTGATTTATGAATGGTAAAGAGCAATTAGTTTAGCTAAATGCTGCGCCTTGGGAAAACATTGAGATTTGCAGGAAACAAAATTAACGGTTTTCCTAAGGACCAGTGATGAAGTAATAACATTCGCGGGTGACAGTGCACTGTTACCCTCTGACTTCATAGATTTTGCAATGTTGCCTGCTTAGGCTTAGAGACTTTTGGCGGGAAACAGTTAGATGTCATGTGACCTCAAAGTAACCAATGAGAGTGTGCACTGTTGGGGGAAAAATTCAGCTATATAACAATAATGATAATTATTACCTGACTTAATCAGGGGTAGAAAGCAGGTCCATAGTCATCAGATTGTCTTGAAGGATGCAATAAGTTTCTTAAATCATTTTCTTTAATCATAGGACCTATGCACTATAGTTACGTGTACATTGTACTAACAGGAACTTAAAATATTTTGATATACTCTTTATAATGGTTCCCTTAGTTTTTATCTTGATGTTAAAGTTTAGGTGTAGTTCAGGTGAATTTAAATCAGACTTTGTGAAGGGCATAAAAGTTATTAATTATTATTATGATTATTACTATTGTGAAAATGCTTCAGGCAAGAGCAGTTCAAGGTTTAGTGGCAGGGGTTTTGTTCAATGTTTTAATTCTGGAAAGCAACCAGTGATAGTACAGTGTAAGTTAACCCTAAGCAAAATTTCTTTCAATCGTAGTTACATTACTGGTACTGTAAGGCTTGTCTTTGAAGATGCACATGTACTGTAGGTACCCATCCCTAAAGCGTGAGATAGTTTACTCACTCAGACCACACACCCAGAAGTAATACCATTATTATTAATCCAAGGATTGCTTAAATTTGTTCTGCTTTATTAATCAACAGGTTTTCCTTTACAAGCCCCACTTGTGTATCATTATGGTCATCTGTCACCTGCGCCCAACGAGAAGCTGTACAACAAAGTGTCAAGTACAATAGCTGAGGTTACAAAACAGAGATTTGAAAAGAACAAAAAAGGTGACTTTACTGGCATCATCTTTATTCGATACATGTGTCAGGGTCTTGATAACAGCAGATGAGAAATAACTTGAAAAAATAAAGCAACATTTTAAAATTTTTACAAGACATGTTTTTACATGCTTATGCCATCTTCAGTTGCAATTGTGAATGAATTGTACAATTTGAATTGAAACCTATTTATAAGAAAAATACAATGGATAAATTGGTACATTTTTTGCATAAAGACTCATGTTTGCAAACATCTTGCATCGTCAAGAGCTTATCAAGACTCTTCCACTGAATGTTTCACGATATTAGACTCAGCCAATTGAACTTTTAAAATTAAAATCAAATGAAACAAACCTACTCTTAACTAACAGCTACAACATGTTGGCCTGTCTCTTTCAGTTTAGTCTCATTGGTTATTCAGTTTTAAATTAAAAAGTTTAACGTTTTTTCAGTTTCTCTTTTTTTAAGGGCTTTGTTGGGACAATAAGTATCTAAGTATCTTAACTGATCAATTAAATTTATTTAGTATTTGTAAGTATGCAAATAATGTATCAATTTATCCATTGTATTTTTCTTATAAATAGGACAGTTTACATTCAAATTGTACAACTCCTTCACAACTGAAAGTCACTTTGCTTTTGTCCATTTCCTAGGAGGTGATTAGTTCTTGCTATTCACCTTCAAGCTAATCAGAATGCGTGGATTAAGCACTATAGTAGTAGTATCCAACGCTTTCAAGTGGTATACCGTGGAATATCCCATGAGTCACAGGTATTTTCTTGGTATACACTCGAGCCTTTAGGCGAGAGTGTGTATACCAAGAAAATACTATTCTATACCATGCCATAAAAAATACAGTGGCCAGCAATGCACAATGGGAAGGTTGGGTGTGATACTGTTGAATTGCACTGATCGATAGGAAGTTGCGGTGGAATACTGATGAATATACAGCGGCTTTCCTGCATTCTGATTGGCTGTATTTCTATGGCATGGTATAAAATACTAAGAGTATTTATTATACAATCAAGTTAATTAATTTTGAACAATGATGTGACTTTTTTAACTGTATTTTGCAACTTGCAGCACGTGTAAGTGGCTGTATTATCAATACCTGTGGATGGGTGACTGGAACTGGTTACAGAATCCTGGTTCATGCAGCTGAGGCATTTGAAGGTAAGCAAACTTAACAATAGCCTAAGAGGACGTGATTTTTGTTTACCTTTGTTCTTAAGACTTTTTTTTGGCCATGTTCTTGTGGATTGTGTTGCTGGCAAGGCGTTTTATGAGAGAAAAAAAGGGCCATAATTACTTTTTACGATCAAATTCTCAATCTAATATGTACACCATCAGTGATGCTAAAAGTAGAGGTGAGGTAGTGTCCCCTCTTGAACACCTGCGCATAAATTGAATGGTTACTTATGCCCTTTTTCCCACCAGCCCTAAGCTGTACTATAATAATAATAATAATAATAATAGTTATGGGCACTGGGGTAGAACAGGTTGGTGCCTTAGCCTACCATAGGAATATGGACGCTCCCGCCCACCAGAGTCTTGGGTGGCACCTTTGGCAAGTGACAACAACCCAAAAGCTACCTGTGTTAGGGTTACAACAGCCTCATTTGATGAGAGAATGTCAAATATTGAATTTCATGCTAACGACGTCAACGGGATACAAACTGACAAAGGACATGAAGCCCATGAACCACCTACTATTCATGGATGATCTGAAGATGTACGGAGCTAGCAAAGATCAACTAGACTCACTTGTTCTTGTTGTAAGGATCTTCTCGCAAGACATTAAGATGTCGTTTGGGCTGGACAAGTGTGCTGTCCTGGAAATGAGAAGGGGAAGACAAGTTGGCAGTGGCGGAATAGAACCACCCGACGACCAGCATATCGGGGAAATAGAGGAGGAAGGCTGCAAATACCTTGGAATCTTACAGTTGGACCAGACTCTCAACACCAAGATTAAAGGCAAAATAACATCAGAAGAGTCAAGAAGTTGTGTAGATCAAACCTCAATGGAGAAAATTTGATTGATGGCATCAATACCTGGGCTTTAGGTGTAGTACGCTACAGTGCGGGGATTGTGGACAGGACAATGGAGGAGGTAGCCAACATGGATAGAAGAACTAGGAAGATCTTGGCAATGAATGGCTGTCTGCACACCAGGAGTAATGTTGCGAGGCTGTACCTGCCGAGAAAGGAAGAGGACTGATCGGCATCGAGGAGTGTGTAAGAAGAGAGAGAACCCAGTAGAACACCCGACAACTGGAGAGAATCGAATAATAATAATAATAATAATAATAATAATAATAATAATAATGATAATAATAATAATAATAATAATAATGATGATGATGATAGGGAACTGTCAGCGAATAAGCCTGATATAATGATCAAAGACCATGCTGACCGATGTTGCAAACTTATAGATGTATCAATACCAGCTGACAGAAATACCTCAACAAAAGTCATTGAAAAACTTTTAAAGTACAAAGATCTCGAGATCGAAATCGCGAGGATGTGGGGAATGAGAACAGAGACTGTGCCGGTTATTGTTGGTGCGCTGGGACTTATTAGAGAGGGAATGGACCAGAACTTAGGAAAAATCCCTGGAACCAGCAACATTAATGAGCTGCAAAAGATCGTCCTCCTAGGAACGGCGCACAAACTGAGAAGGTTTCTGTCCATCAAATAAAAAAGTCCCCTGGTACCTCAGGACCAAGGATTGGCCCAGGTTCAAGGAGACTGAAAGAAGCAATTAATAGCACTGTAAACAATAATAATAATAATAATAATAATAATAATAATAATAATAATAATAACTTTATTATCTGATCTTGGCTATAAGAAGTACATCAAATTTACAATTAAAAGTACATGTAACTAACTTTATAAACTATTATACATTTAAGTCTTGCCTTGCTCTGAATAAAAGGGTTAATAACTCCGTTCATAACTCTATTCTACTTTACGAAGTCTTGCCCCGCGATGAATGAATGATTGATGCGCAGTACAGGCACTTTCACTCGTTGAGCTCAAAGGGAGTATGAAGGCGTTATGTCAATAATGCATGGGTGATCGTCTGCCGCTAAAAAGCTGTTAAATGCCTGCACTGTGTGTTTGTCCCGTCTTCCATCAAGAGGCTGTAAAGCGTCTCTAGAGAGGCCAGGGATGTCCATTGCACGATTTTGAATCCGTTGCAAGTCGTCGGCCAAGTACTTGGGAAGATCACCCCAAATGGGGAAAGCGTACTCCAGAAGTGGGCGTATCTTGGTGATGTATGTAGTTAATCCCATTTCAGTAGGCAGGTTAGCTTTACGGCACACGCGCAAATTGTAGAGCCGCTTGTTTGCTCTAGCTACAATACCATTGAATGATATGTACATTCCACTTTAAGTCCCTCTGAACATGTACTCCCAGTAACTTAAACACCTCTTCTCTCTCTAATACTTCGTTTCCGATACTAATAAGACTAGGGGCTTGAGACTGCTGAGTTTTTCGAAAACTTATCCACATTTCTTTGGTCTTTTGTACATTAATTTCCATTTGGTTCGGGTCAGGTCATGTCACCAAATTACCTATGACCAGGTTCTTGCCTCAATATAAATGGCTTCAGTTCCACTGAAAGGTGAAGCCTGTAAACACTAATGTGAATGGAATCCATGTTCCGTTAGATTAGAAAGCCATAGCCTACTTGTACTTGTACGAGTGGTTAATGGCAATGATTGAGGCTTTTCAAAATTATTCAACAAGATATCTTAGCAGCATAAAAGGAACCTATGTCCCTCTAACAATTTATTCAACTTTCTCTTGGATTTCTGATTTTTAAGAGTATACTTTTAATATCCTTTTTAATTTGAGGTATTACTAAACTTACGTTTGGTGAAATTACTACGTTTTCAGATATTTCAAGTCAGAAGCTGTCTTTTTCATTGCAATCAGTTTTATTAAATCAGTATTATTTAGTTCTTGGCTCCCATTTCTGAAATAAGTAGAAATTGCATTTCACTCTACACTATGATGTAGGCTTGTGTGCCATGTTGCCTGGTTTTCATCAGTAACTGTTATCATGCTTTTGTTTGTTTTCTAGTTAATGTAATAGTTGTCCTTGATCAAGAAAGAGTTTACAATGATCTCAAGAAACAGTTCGGCAACAAAGTGCAGATAGTACATCTGCCAAAGTCAGGAGGGGTAAGAGCGGGTCAATATGACGTAATATTCAAAGAAAGGACCATGGCGTTTGGATGAGTAAAATCAGAAGCACGTGACGTTGAAGCGTGTAACCTGCAACTCTTTTCCTTGGAACAAAGCTGGGAATTTTAGGACACCAACTTTATGCCCAAATATGGACAAAAATAAGATGGAAGCTGCACGCGCGGGAAAATGCACGGGCTACCTTACATCCAAATAAGGAAATTTTTAAACTAAAAAAAACCCCAGCTCTGAACCAAATTTAAACGCTTCAAGGTCATGAGCTTCTGGTAAAATTGATAACAAACACTTGCAAGCACAATTGATTATTTGTAATCATTTAAATTTTTGTCACATGTAATAGTATCAAAATACCGTGTAGGAAAGTAGGAAAAAAAAGTCACACATTACAGATCGATTGCAAGCTACAAAAGCATAGATCAGAAATAGTAATAAAGGTGGAATTTGAACACCTGACCCTCCGAGATCTAACAGGATGCTCAAACCACTGAGATACTGGAGAATACGGTGAGCCAGGATTATGTGTAGGCTTTGATTAGCACTGCATCTCAGGGCGCTTTCCATTTGACAAAACTGAGCGACCAGACCAGGCATTTGGAAGGACTAACTCTACAACTCCTTCCACTTAACACACTTCGAGGATGATATATACTCCCCGTAAGAATGCGAGGGATTATCATGCAAGTGTTCCTTCAAATTGTTGCATTTTCTTTGCACACTGATGGGTATGACTGGCCCGTTCTGAGAAAGGGAAAGCGCCCTACACTCACACACTCAAATTATTGCAGTAATGGCTTCACTGCACCACACAGTTGCAGTAATATCAGGTATAAGTGATGAATGAGCTATGCTCCTTTTCAATAGTCCTTGGATAAACAGAGGTAATACATGATTTCTACTTAATTCACAATACGTTTCTGCAGGTGGTGG
>NC_090876.1:32912022-32952022 GCF_036669935.1 Montipora foliosa
GAAAGCAAACCAGAAAGGAGTCAGAAATACAGATCAGCAATGCATAAAAAGGAAGTTACCTTTGACCAGTTTTCGTTGAAAAGTGGAGGGCAGAAGTCGTCATATAAATAAAAGGGGCTCCTGAAAGTGCTCAAACTGAGAGGTGATAAAATCTACCTTTGTTTTCAGCTCCAGCTGTTCCTGATTCATGCCTTCCACTGGGGATGTCTCCAGAACAGAATGAAACCAAACTTGTAGCCGTGCAACCAGGTACAGAATATCTGCACAAAAGTACCACCTGATCAAGGCGCAAGGACCAAAACAGCTGTGCTTGTGTGCCCATTTATCTTGAGTATGATTTCATGAATGCAGTACCTTGCATTTAGTGTGTACATTTAGTTATGTTTCATGTGAGATACTGTTTTTTCGCTCAAGGAAATGCACTTCCTTTAAATAATTTTCAGTTTGACGTCATAAAGTGGACTCCCTGTAAGGTAATCGTTGAACGGGACGTCTACCTGTTGTTAGTTGAATAAGTTACCAGGTAATGTTTTTGTTGGCAGGGCGTGACTTGAAGCATTGTGTGCTAGCTCTGAGTGCAGCTGAATCATTAGAAGAAGACCTAGTCACAACGAACGCAATTGGCTTCGTCGTCGTGTAAGTTTCTTCATCTATATTTTGATTTTTAGACACCCGAAGGATGTAACTTATCTACAAAGGCTCTCTGGCTCACAATAAGAGATTTATGTGGTGCATCATTCAAATGTGCAACAAAAATTACTTCATGGGGGATTCTTAGTTCTTGATGTGTATGTCTCCACAAGAACAAAACAGATGCGCTCAAAAAGGGTTCAAGTCGAAACTGGTAACTAACAAGAGGCTACAGGTAGCCTACACTTTGTTCAAAGGATTTTTAGCGGTAGTTTTTTTTTTATGTCATGTTTTTTTTTATGTTATCTTGGTAAATATCCAGTTTCGATTCCGTACACCGAAGTCCACAGTCCACATTCCGTTACCCAATGATAGGGTTAAGTGCGATCGTGGATATTTGTTTAAGCAGAAACAGATGTTTTGCAAGTCTCTGCGACGATATTTAAAAATATGTAACGCTTTTTCTTAACAATACTGGGAGAATTATAAAATTACTATAACTGTTACAGAGTCATACGATAACCGGATATTGCATTGTGTGCAACGAAAACACACAAACTTGCTTCCAGTCACGCACGCAATTCTTTAATACATAATCTGTCACGTAGTCTTCCGAGGTTTAGTGGTCATCGCGATTGCCTCTAAAGGAAGAGATACCCAGTTCGAATCCCATGTAAACTGCCTTCAACGAGACAGAGAAATGTTACGCATGCGCAGCCAGAGCGCGACCCGAAAAAAAAATTTTTTTTCAAGTTTAATGTCCAAAAACGGAGTCGAATCCTAAACTTTGTTCTTCGAACAAAGTGATAACAACGTATCAAGAAATTCCTTTTCGTCGATCAATATAAAATCGTTTGATTTTGATTGGATTTGGTCTGCAATGAACTTCTCTCAGTCTCGATTATTGAACATTTAGTAACCGTCTGGTTGTTTTAAATACTTCTCTTTGATATTTAGTCTCTTCCCTTGTTGTCGTTTTCTTTTTTTCAGCAATGATGTTGATTTGAGTCGACAGGTGATGGTAGTGTTATCCCCTGCTCCAAGACCTTTGCCAAGAAAGTTTTTTCTACTTAGTGACGTCAAATTTATGGACTTCAAATGAAACTGTTGAAGCTTGGAGCCTGCTTTTGCTCACAAAGTGGACAAACCAGATCGTACAATTCCACTTGCAGAAGTGGCACATAGCAAGAATAGTTCACTCCACGATACGAGGACAACTTTGACAAGTTTTGTCACCTTTAGGGGTCACTAGACGCTTCAACTACGCCACCTCCGCAAAAGAGAATGGCCTATAACAGCTGCATAGCTGAGTAACCATTGACCCAAGAGGCAAAAAAGAAAAGACAATTTCGAGAAACCTCTAATATTAATTTGTTCGCTCTCAGTATCAAAGATTTTTTAGCATAGTTTAAAATTAGTATTTTATCAGTCGATTTTGGTAGCAGTATAAACAGACATGTCCTGCAGAATGTTTCTTGCCAGTTTCCCAGTGAAAAGCATGTTTTACGAAAATTCTATTCTTCTAAACCCAGGGTGTTAATTTAAATAACTTTTATTTCCCATACGTAAAGTTTTGTAACATGTTTTATTGATATCAAATTACATTAAAGCGAATAAATTTCATTGCTTCCTCGAGCACTATTATCTCGTTGGTTTTAAGGCTCAGGGACAAAGTCAACTTTACGTTGTAGACTTAAGTTACTAAATTTACTTGGGAGCGAAAATGAAGGTCAGAACTTGCCAGCCAGACCCATCAGTTTGCAAAGAAAATGCAACAATTGCATGATAATCCCCTTACGGGGAGTATATATCATCCTCGAAGCGTGTTAATTTGAAGGCGTTGTAGAGTTAGTCCTTCCAAATGCCTGGTCTGGTCGCTCAGTTCTGTCAAATGGAAAGCGCCCTGAGATGCAGTGCTAATCAAAGCCTACACATAATCCTGGTTCACCGTATTCTTCAGTATCTCAGTGGTTTGAGCATCCTGTTAGATCTCGGAGGGTCAGGTGTTCAAATTCCACCTTTATTACTATTTCTGATCTATGCTTTTGTAGCTTGCAATCGATCTGTAATGTGTGACTTTTTTTTCTACTTTCCTACACGGTATTTTGATACTATTACATGTGACAAAAATTTAAATGATTACAAATAATCACTTGTGGTTGCAATTGTTGGTTATCAATTTTACCAGAAGCTCTTGACCTTGAAGCGTTTAACTCTGGTTCAGAGCTGGGTTTTTTTGAGTTTAAAAATTTCCTTATTTGGATGTAACGTAGCCCGTGCATTTTCCCGCGCGTGCAGCTTCCAGCTTATTTTTGTCCATATTTGGGCATAAAGTTGGTGTCCTAAAATCTCCAGCTTTGTTCCAAGGAAAAGAGTTGCAGGTTACACGCTTCAACGTCACGTGCTTCTGATTTTACTTATGATCAACCAAACGCCATGGTCCTTTCTTTGAATAGTAGTCTATTCTCACCTGTCTCCCTCACGCCTATTGTTGAGTATGGGCACCAACAGTCTCGATCTGTTGACTAATATAATCCTAATATAAAACTGAGGTGGGTAGGGTGGGAAAAAGCCACAGAAACGAGACCTGAGAAGGATAGGCGTAAAAGGAAACGAATGAGAACGGTCAACATGTTGAATATAAACTGCTTAGCAGCTTCGAGAGAATGGCATAACTCCTTAGTCTACTCTGCCTTTTATACGCGCGAGGTAGGACCGCTGAGAATAGTACGCTTGTACAAAAATCATATATATGTATATATATTTTTTTTTGTTAAGGAAAGTTGATTTTACTGCCGTTAAATTGCAAAAAAATCAAACGAATAGGATTTGTGTGAAAGGGATTTACAACGTACAAGGGGCTGACTCGACAACGCCACTAATACCGTAAACCATTTTAAGTTGATGTCTCCAAAACAAGCGATCGTTTTAATAAACGAACATCCTTGATATATGTCTGGGACTAAGGCCCACAAATACGCAAAGTATGGGTGAAAATGAATTTTGAGCTGTGTCCCCGATCTCTTCGATTCTTACTGACATTTACTCTTAAAACGGTAACGGTATGTCTGGCGTTTTACTGAGTTTCACTTTAAAGTTGTCAAACACCTACTAAAATGCTATTTGAAACAGATTTCGATTATCCTTGTTGCTTAGAAACGCCAGACAAACCGGAGGGTCCCCAATAGGGTTTCGGGATCCGATTTGGCCTTTTTGGAGCCCGGGATTCGGGATTATAAAGAAATATGGAAGTGGGATTCGGGATTGCATTTATGGACGGGACGCGGGATTTTACGTTAATACGAAGCGGGATCCGGGAAATCGTCACTTAAAAAAGCTCCGAGATCCGGGATTTCTGACGGCGAGAAATTTAAAACAAACTCATCTTTCGCCTTCGGAAACGACCGGAAATTTAAGCTGAGCATTCTCCACCAACGCTGACACGTGCCTTTTGTGATACCAATGACGTGCTCTTTGTCTTGAACTTTGGCCGTAATAAGAGGCCTCATGACCTTTGTTACTTGTTACCACATCACGTTTCTTTTTTTACAAAAAGTGTCTTGTTTATGCTGTAGCGCATAGGCCAAAATTACACTCTGGTTTTTTAAAATGTGGGACAGCACAGACATCGCTGTTCGCGACGTACATGATATTATTTGGTTCTGTGGCTCATTTTTATCAGAAGGGAAAGAGTGGAAATAAGAAAGAAGTACAAATGTAAGAAGAAAAGACAAAAGAAGTACAAACAGAGAGGAGATAATGCAGTTCAGTGAACAAGAAAATAAACACCACCCCACAATAAACGACATTTCTTGATACAAACACTGGCATGTACAAAGGCGGAAGGTTCAAGAGCAATTCAGTCCTTGATGTGCGCACGCACTTCAAACCTACTGAAACATTTCAACGCGGACACTTCCCGTGCCACCCACCAAGAATCAAAAAGGCTTCGTCAAATGGGAAGCTCTGAGACTTCTCAGAACAAACTCTTCTAAAAAATATATTTGGAGAGCTCATCCAAAATTTTAAATCACGCCTACGTCAAAGAGGTTATCCCAAGAATCTTGTTCAAAGCACCCTATCAGAAGCGCAATTAAAAAACGGGAAACTGGCACTCGAAAAACCACTGGGGAGCAAACGAATATTGCCTTTCGTTACACAATACCACCCAGCAGCGACGAACTTGAAACAAATCCTCATGAAAGACTGGCATTGTACCGAACTTGTGGGGTACAGTCAAACTCACGAAAGATTCCTTTTAGTCACTTCGATTTAATTCATTTATTCTCCCCGTCTCCTCACTAACAATTCTCGTTCCACCTCAAAAACTGTCAAAAAACAGTACTATTCGAAGGACCACGAAGTTTGGTTGATCACGGGCAAAATCAGAAGCACGTGACCTTGAAGCGTGTAACCTGCAACTCTTTTCCCTGGAACAAAGCTGGAGATTTTAGGAGACCGACTTTATGCCCAAATATGGACAAAAATAGGATGGAAGCTGAACGCGCTGAAAAATGAAGTTTATTGAAGTTGACATCGATTTTTCGTTTGAGGTGATTTGTTGTCGATGATGTTGACTTAGGCAAGTTTTTAGTGTTGGTTATTGTATTAGCCGTTGAAGTTGGACGAATTTTATTGTTGACCTTAGGAGAAAATCTTGAACTGCAGGTTGGTTGGTTGATGTTGAAAGCAATTTTGATTTCTTAAATTTTGCACCATTCCGCCCACCATACTCCCTTCACCCTTGACCCGTTACCATTAACCCGTCACCCGTTACCCGTGGAAAAGCACTGCCGCAAATTACACCATTATGGAGTAACAGGAATACTTAATAACTGGTTCTCTTCATACTTGTCGAAAAGAAATCTACCGACTCAAATTGGTTCAACCCTCAACGGTCTGTACTTGACCACCTTCTCTTTTTTATTTATGTTGACGATATTTATCGCCGCTCCTAATCTCGTACCCAGATCTCACTCTGTCACTGGAAACATTTCCAGTGACAGAGTGAGATCTGGGTACGAGATTACGCTGCTCCCAGATTTTCGAGTTTTACCTATTTGCTGATGATACTAACTTGCTATATTTAAACAAAGATCTTAAGGATCTCGAAAAAGTTGTTAATGACGAACTCGCTAAAGTGGGTGATTGGCTGGGTGCAAACAAACGTTCTCTTAACACCAGTAGATCTAACTTTGTTATTTTCCATCCTTATCAACATAACCCAGACTGCATAATTCAACTGGAAATTTATAATAACGATTTTAAAAAGTGGCAGGCGCGAATAAGAAATTGTCGGAACCTCACTCTTTTGTTCGTTTATTCTGCTGCAACTTCATAAAAGAAACAAAAGGCCCGTTTTTATGTCTTTAGACTTGAAAATAAGATGTACTCACGGAATGGCTCACAGCCACCTGAACCTTTGAAAACTTTTGCACAGATTTTAAAGTATTCCGTAGACTTCGTTTAATACTTAAGTCATTACTTAACGTGCTTCTAACATAACCTTAGAACTTTATTTAATAATAATAATAATAATAATAATAATAATAATAATAATAATGATAATAATAATAATAATAATAATAATAATAATAAGATAAAAAGATAAAGGTACATATCTCTTGTCAAAAGCTAAATTTATATTTAATTTCAGCACATTAATGGGTCAGAAGCATGCAGATCTTTATGCTCGGAGGAGTGTTTTTCAATCCTTGACACCGCCTCCACGCCTTTTCAACTAAAAATCAAGGAGGCCTTACACATAGGTTGGGAAAAACCCTCATTAAATAAGCAGGTTAATCATGTCAATTTAACACTTTCACTGTAATTTTCCTCGTCCATACCCATTGTCTTCTCATCATTGTATTTTCTATTCACGTTGTTATTTAATCAGTACTTATGCATGTTATTAGCTATCTTTTATATAACACCGACTAGCGGTTTCACTTGTATTCACAACTGACGATGGATGTCGATCATCCGAAACATGTTTTGCAAATTTAAAATTGTGTGTTTCTTTTTGAAAGATATTTAATTTAGCTATGCCGCTATACAGGAAGCTATTTGGGGACACCTATCTACTCATTTGCATAGGCAAACGAAGATTGCGGCAAATAATAACTAATACTGTTATCTATGTAACTTGAGCGGTCTATTTAACGTTTGTGTCTTGAATGCTTTTGAGACTTGGCGCTTTCCTGAGTTCACAACTAAGTTAAGACCAAAGTAGACGCTCCGTGAGCTAAACTTGGTTGACTTTGATGCGTGTTTGTCCTCCTCAAAGTTTCGTACTTATTCCCAAACATCCTATAGACCTCTTTCATAATGGCGGCCAAATAAAATATTCTTTTGTTTCAATGCTAATAAGCCCTACTAACCTCGCTACGACGAGTAAATTTCAAAAGAATATTTGTTTTAAAACGAGGGCAGTAGGTCTAATTAACATAAATACAAAAGAATGTAAAAGTGTTCGCCATTTATGAAAGTGGTCTATTTATCAGTCCGGAAACGAAACAATATTTTTAAATAGCTTCTTGTTGCATACATTAAATTTGGTCAAGAACGTAAACATTCACTTAAACGTGTAGTATTGTTGGCCTTCATTTTACACCAGAATGACTAAAGAGCAAAAAGTTATGTCATCGTTATGAAAACTACTCCCATATCAAATTTCAACCCACGTATGCAAATTAGTTAATATTTACACAACACCATGAACCACAAAGGCAGAAAAATCTTACAAAAACCTTTTCCAGACAAAAAATTTATTGAAACAGAGTGATTCCATCCGCACAAAGCTGTTTGCTTAACACTTCTAATAGTCTTCATTCTCTTTACCTCTTTATTTGCACTTCATTTTCGCATTTCTGTTATTTCTTATTGTTCGTAAATAAATATTTAGGTTTTTTCTTTCATTCCATTGTTTCAGAAATTGTATATATGCGGGATTTTTTATCCATGAACTTGATCTTGAAAATGACCGTAGAGCCGTGGAAACCGTGTGGTTCTTCCTTTTTATCGCTCGTTTTTATAACTAAGCATTTTAATCTTCTTCAATTTTGCCCATCCCTGCCTCCTTTTGTATTTGCTGTTCTATTCAAACCTTCCTTCAGTTTCGCTTGCATGATTTACTTGCCAGTCGCTGATTTTGGCTAAATTTTGTAACATAGCCCCTTTATTTAAATCAGCGAGAAAGCAATTTCCCTTCACTAATCATTCTCGGGGCTAAGGTGGCTCAAGCTAGTTTCAACACTTTCAAGAGACCTTGTTACGGTACCATATCAAACACCAATTATTGCTGAACAAGATGCACTCATTTTTGTCACGTGATAACTTACCATGGCAACAGGAAAGCTTTGCAAAAACACCCTATATTTTGGCTTCAGTTGCTCATATCTGAAAAACGAACTCGCTGACCCCAATTTTTTTATATGATATGGTACCATAACATTGCTGTTAAGTGATTAAGTGTTGTAGTGTCAATACTTCTAATAAGAACGTTTCTTTCAAGTGTTGAACAGGTTTGAGCCACCTTAAAGAAAAATTACAGCTGTACTACTTATGAATCCGTGAAGACTTATGGTGAGAGTCTCTCATAGACCCATCCATCTGTTCCTTTCTTTGTTAAACTGTCATCAATAACCTCATCCTCTCCAAGTCTGCGAAACACAAATCGGTCATGAAGTCTGTTGGATTGCCCCTGCCAAAATTCCACTTGATCGGGTACAACTTTAAAACCGCCCCTGAAAAATCGAAACAACCATTCTCTTATACTCACTTATCCCGTTTTTTTTCCGGCTCTTGGTGTCGTACTGCGGTAACAGAGACATCTCATTCATACCGTCATAAATTATTACGTTTCTATTCCTGTCAAATCGAAGCTCTTTCCCCTAAAATATGGCTAACATTTTAATGTACAGGAAGCGACCCTATTAACGGTAATATGAGACCGAAGCCCTCCCAGGGGTTTACATGGCTAATTTGATATGGGAAACAGGAGAACAGGAGAACAATGACAAAATAGGGCCGTTTATACGAGAGAAAATAAGCCGCGGCTAACTCTGGCCGCGGCTTACGTAAGCCGCGAACACCTCGTATAAATGCATGGTACAAAATCTACGTTCACGGCTTTCTCAAGCCGCGGCTTATCCTGGCCGGGGAGTTTATACTCGTATAAATAGTTCCTTTCGCGGCTTACGTAAGCCGCAGCCAGAGTTAGCCGCGGCTTATTTTCTCTCGTATAAACGGCCTTAATATCTTAGGGAACAAACGAACATAAACAATTACAGGGATCAAAAATCTGGGAAAGGCCTCAGACCGAACCTTTTAGTTGTATTACTTCGTAACACTAACTCCGAAAAAATTGCATAATTTGCAAAACAGACAAGTCGCATGCAAAACAAGAGCCAAGACGATGACACGTGTGCTCCCGGCGACGGCAACGAGAAAGTCACAAATTTGCATATTTAGCGAGCAAAAGCAATTCTTGGATTTCACATGACGTCACGGCCGCCATGTTAGTGTCCCCAAACAATGAAATGGCAGCCATGTTGGTGTCCCGATCCAATCCTCCGGGAATTGAAAGCTATTATTATGCTAACGTCTTTTTTTGTTTTCGTTGAAAAACATGGCTGTTGATCACGTGAGTGAAACCCAAGAATAGCATTGCACGCTCTGCACGTGCATCTTCTCATTTTTGTCTATTTCTTTGCCTTGGTCAGCAAAACAACAACGTGAAATGACCAAATCTGAGGTTTAGGGAGAAAATCAGCCCTTGAGGATAAATTTTCATTTTCTCCCGTAAAATGGGCGCTGTTCAAACTAGTTTCATTCTTGCGGGTTTGCCACACCTTTGTCACGTTAAAATGCTTGGAATAGTCGCGAAGCGATTACAATAACGAGAAATTACATTCAATGAAGACGTTCTCGTTTCCGTTGCCGTCTTTGCTAAAACTCCCAAATATCAACAGGGTCGCACAAAACAACAATTTCATACACTGCGCCGTTGGGTTCTCTGTCATTTCGCTCACGGGAGCAATTGCAGAATACCCGGCCCACCAAATATCCCACTTGAAAAAGCTGCCAACGCGGTCCGCAGTCCCGTAGTCGTTGAATGAAAATTGTTGAAGGGAAAGCACTAAAATGAACTGCCACCGCAGTCCGCAGTCCCGTAGTCGTTGAATGAAAACTGTTAAAGGGAAAGCACTAATATGAACTGCCACCGTGGTCCGCAGTCCCGTAGTCGTTGAATGAAAACTGTTAAAGGGAAAGCACTAAAATGAACTGCCACCGCGGTCCGCAGTCCCGAAGTCGATGACAACCTCTCTTCTTTCCTTCTTTGGAAGGGAAGAAGAGAGACCCTGGGACGAGGTTAAGTCGATGAATGAAAACTGCCAAAGGGCAACCAGTAAAACGCACTGCCACCGCAAAATGAAAGCTAACATTTTACGAGAATGCTTAGGCCTAACCGCTGAGGCGAGCACTTAAGCTTAATCAGTAAACGAGTGCTTTCTTCTTCACACGATCTCATGAAAAGTGTAGTTAACCGAACCGCAAAATGAAAGCTAAAATTTTACGAGAGTGCTTAGGCCTAATCACTGAAGCGAGCGCTTAAGCTTAATTTTTCAGTAAAGGAGTGCTTTCTTCTTCAGACGATCGCGCTTGGGCTTAATCAGTAAACGAGTGCTTTCTTCTTCACACGATCTCATGAAAAGTGTAGTTAACCGAACCGCAAAATGAAAGCTAAAATTTTAGGAGAGTGCTTAAACCTAATCACTGAAACGAGCGCTTAGGCATAATGAGTAAACGAATCCTTTCTTCTTCACACAATCTCGTGAAAAGTGTAGTTAACGGAACAACAAAATGAAATTTAAGAAGTGGAGCGATTGTAGAATGCCCGGTTTAGGAACAGAGCTGTTTATATGAATATCATTTTCTGTCCCATACCACTGCGGACAAGCAGCATTGCTAAACACGACTGCGGGACCGCGGTGGCAGCTTTTTTAAGTAGGACATTTGGTGGGCCGGGTATTCTGCAATCTAGCCCGCTCACGATAAACAAACCAATGCTTGAAATTCGCATGGAAAGCATGCAACAAACTGAACTTCGACTGATCGATCGACCGATCGTCTAGCCTAAAAAACAGCTCAGATAACGTCACGCAACACGTGGAAATTCAAACTAACTCCTCAAGCTGGACATAATCGTTGACAAAATGAAATCATTCGACCACAAAAATCCGAAAACAACAGCTTACATTGAAATTTGAGGAACTCCATCATTTCTCCATAGTGAGAAATGGGAATGTTCAGTTTCGTTGTGGAATATGCTGTTCGCAAGGTTTTCCTGGCGTTTGTAATTTTCATAAACATTCGAATTTTTGTCTGCATCCAATTGGACACTTTGTTCTAAATTCTGTGCGTCCAAAGAAAAACAAGTGCGTCCCAGGACGCAATGACGCACTCTCGATACATCTCTGGTAGCAGATGGGCGAATGCTCCTGTAACAGTAAGACAGCATCTTGCAACCATAGGCGATTTCCACGTGACGTCATCGCCGCCATGTTGGTGGCGAAAAAAAATGATCCCTCATTAACTCCTTCTGTTCGTCCACCAGCAATTGTACATTTCAGCATTGTTATCAGCGTCCTTTTGGATAGAAACGAGAGAATTAGACTTCTTTCTCTTAAACTTGACAGAGATAACAATGCTCCAACGTACAATTTCTGACGGATGAACAAAAGGAGCTAATGAGAGATCTTTTGTTTTCGTCCACCAACATGGTGGCGAGACGTAACGTGGTTTGCAACCAATCTCTAGAGACACAGTTAACAATGCTGTAATGTACAATTTCTGGCGGATGAACAAAAGAAGCTAATGGCGGCGATGACGTCACGTGAAAACCACCTATACAAACAGTACAAGTTTAATACTCTCGTTTCTATCCAAAAGGACGCTGAACGTTTTATCCGTTAACAGTTGTTTGAACATTTGGGCAGCACTTTCACCTCGATGATGTAAAATCGTGAGTGTTTTTACGACAAAAGAAAGAAATTTATAGCATAACACACGCACCAATAATCTGGCTTTGGAATCAATTTCTCTTCATCACCGTATTCGTCTTGAAGTTTCTTCTCTTTATCATTCAAAACCTGGAAGACAGGAAGGTTGGTTGGTTCAAAACCACGACTTCTCAGATCAGAAGGGAGCTTACGCAAGGAAGAAGATGATGGCTATGACAATATTACAAAAAAATAGGTTTAATGAGCAAAAAACAATGGTTTTGCACGCCCCGCACGTGCGTTTCACTTTGATACAGTTCTTTGCCATTTTCGTCCTGACAACGACGTGTATGAGCTTATGTGGAGGACGTGAGCACCTGACGATAATTTTTCCAACTTTCTCTCCAAACATTCACACCATTCGTAACAGTTTTAATCCTGGAATGATTATGCACACTTTGATTTGCATAATCATTGTTTACAATTTCTTCTGGGACATGACGATGTCCCAAGAGAAATCGAAAATAATGCCTATGCTAATTTTTGGAGGGTTAATAGAGGTTGTATTTGGGGTTTTGTGCAAGTAGAGAATTAAAAAAAAAAACAAAAGATTTCTTCTGCAATTCTTGCAGCTATTTATCATAACAAAAACGATAATTATATGCTTGTTTTTATCCCGACGCACTGTAACGTCTGAACTCCAGACTGTTCTACGATGCGAAAGAATCACACTCCAGAAAACACACTCACGTTTTCAGTCTGCCATCTTACCTTTTTTCACTACCCACAAAACACTACAGGCACGGGTTACATAGGCAACCCACAGAACAATCACTACATCTCCCCCCAATATGAAACTCAAACAATGAGTATAATAAAATTAAGCTATGACGAATCCCTTTTAAAATGCATAACTGTAACAATCCAACGATAAAAGTTAATAAAGCTCTGTTTGCAAAATGTGATCAAATCTCATTCAGCGAAATATCTGCCACTCAAAATCATAGCAAAGATATATCAAAATTATATAATCTCTTAAGTAACACAGTTCTTAACAAGTCAGTTTGACTCAGTCTTTCATGTGACATAGTCTTTCATTAAGCCAACCAGGCTCAGATCTCTTGCGACTGGACTTATTAACAACAGGCTGTGGCAAGTCTGGGTCAACAGCAGAGTCATATGCAGGCTTAGTCGCAGGTCGTTCTGCTGGGAAAACAACGGTTGAGGGTTAGTAAGGACAACTGGTTCCATTACAGGTGTCTGCTCTGATGGCTGTGTCAGTTCTTACTTTGACTGAGACGCCCCTGGTTCAGAATCTATGAACCTTTTCACATGGTAAACATTCCTCTTTAGCAGGGTTTCACTTTGCTCAATGATCACTAGATCTCCTCTTAGTCTTGGAAACTACGCTATAAGGCTCCGGATCATACGTTGCAGACAACTTGTTCCATTTCTGCTTCATTACTAGCACCTAGTCTTCTTCTGCCAGCAGCTCTCTTGTTTGCGCTTTCAGTACCTCGCTGTTTCCGTTCAGCATCCTGGCCCCAGTTGTGCGAACTATGGATAGCATTATCCGCCGGATAAATCACTATCCAGTGGATAAGTCATAGCGACTGACCTGTAGGTCAAAAGATATTTCTGTAACTCTCGATGCCATGGTTTTCCTTCAGTATGGGCCACGCGCATTGCTTTAAGCAGTGACTTGTTCTGCCGTTCTACTTCCCCGTTTACTCTGGGCCATAAGGGAATAGTCCTTATGCTTTGATTCCCAGCTCATCCAGGAATTCCTCCATCTCATGGCTTACTAAGTTTGATCCATTGTCTGTCCGCAGTGTCTCAGGGATTCCATGACGGGTGAATTGCTTCCCAAGGCACTTGATGATGGTACTGTACTGCTAGATGTGTTCCGTACTACATCCACCTCTATCCATCTACTGTAATAATCAACAGTGACAAGAAGGCTCTCCCCTGTTGGTAGTGGACCCATTAGGTCTATTGCAAGGTCTACCCATGGCGTGGAGGGCATAGTTGTTGTTTTAAATAGCGGTGTAGTGGTAACAGTAGTCACAGCCTGACATCCAAGGCACTTCTTGCAATGTCTTTCCACCACAGAAATCATGTTTGGCCACCAATATTTACTTCGGAGACCATATTTTGTCTTCACAGTCCCTTGATGCCCCTCATGTGCTAATTCTAGAACCCTCTCACGCAGGATCAATGGCACAACAATCCGCATACCTCTCATAACCAGTCTTCCAATCACTGTAATTTCATCACGTAGCAACGTGTAGGCGTTTAGAGCAGTGGACCAGTCCCCTGTCTTCCAACACTTGCGAATGGTTGTGAGTTCCTCATCCTCAGCGGAAGCTCTCTCTTTCTCTCTAGTTGTCACCGCACGTGGGGTAGCACTGATGCCAAGCATTCTCTTATATTCTTCACTTATGGTTTTACACTGTGATGAAGTGGGTATCTTCGTCAAACGACTTAGACAGTCAGCAATGTTCTGGCCTGTGCGTATATGTCGCACGGTGTACATGAAAGGCATTACACACAGTACCCATCTCTCCACCCTGGCGGATGGTTTGGACTTTGGTCCATAAATAACCTCCAAAGCTTTACAGTCAGTAACAAACTGAAATGACTCGAGCCCTAATAGATAGAGACTCAACCTCTCACAGCCCCAAACAACTGCTAATGCCTCTTTTTCTGTTTGGCTGTAGCGACGCGCAACCTTGCTTAAGCTACGGCTGGCAAATGCAACAGCTCTGTTCACTCCCTGCTGCTCTTGTACAAGGATAGTCCCAACTCCAACTGGACTCGCGTCAGTGACCACCTCCGTCGGAACATTATTGTCATAAAAAGCCATCATTGATGCCTCCGCCAATTGCGTCTTTAATGCCTCAAACGCTTTGTTTTCCTCCTTGCCCCACTTCTATTTGGTCTCCTGTCGTGTCAACTTCGATCCGTAGTGGTTCCGCTGTGGTTGCAAAATTTGGTAGGAACCTTGAGCTGAAACTGATGAGTCCCAGAAAACTCCTCAGCTCGGCAACATTAGCAGGGGGCTCTGTTTCACGAACAGCTCTGACCTTTTCCTCTGTTGGTCCCACACCATGCTTATTTAAAAGCAGTCCCATGAAGACAATCTGGCTCATTCCAATCTTGCACTTATCCTGGTTGAGGGTCAAGTTCCTCTCTTGCAAACGATGTAGCAATGTGATAAGATTTCTGTCATGCTCCTCTGTCGTTTTTTCGAGAAAAACAATGTCATCAGCTATATTGGTGGCCCCAGAGCAGTCAGCAATCGTCTGCCTTACAATGTTCTGATACTGTTCAGAAGCACTCTTCACACCAAAACTCAGCCTCTTGTAACGAAACTGTAAATCACCAGCTGAAAATGATATGATATCCCAGGACGCTTCTTCGAGCTCAATTTGACGAAAACCCATGTTCATATCTAGCTTGGAGAAAACTGTGCTTCCATTCATTTCTTCCAACACCTCGTCCACTGTGGGAATGGTTAATCTCTCCCTTTGAGTTGCCTCATTTGCGCGCGGCATATCAACGCATATCCGCACTTGTATTTAACACTGCTTTTTCGCTGACTATAACTCCCACTTAACTCTCCCAACACTCTTGCTCTGGTTTCCATCCGCCTCATGCCTACAACATATTGCCCAGTGCCTCTTCCTACCACACTTTGCACACGTCTAACTCCTCGCAGGGTCACGCGAAAAATGCCCTGGCCTCCCACATGCATAGCACTTGTGTGTGGCTTGCCCGCCTGATGTTTCTTTGCTTTCTCTGTGCTGGACCACATTCACGCTCGACTTTCCTTCGCCTCCAGCAATTACGTTTCCTTGGCTGTAGTTAAAGCTGCTGCAAGCAGTATGCTTAAGCACCTCGAATAGCTTGGTCCGTAATTCTTGGGACGATACTTTCTCGAGCAACTGGTCTCTCACTGCGAATTCGAGTTCCTCATCTCCATATCCACAGTGTCTTGCTTGTTTCCTAAGTCGAAGAACGAACGAGTCCGCATCTTCGCCAGGTTTTTGGTGTAACTGACGCAGAACGACGGCGTTCTTCTGAACATGAAAATAAGCATTTAAGGCTCGTGCAGCTTGTTGATAAACATCATTCGCTTGGCCTTCGGGAAGGGAAGCGATTACCAAGTTTTCGAAGATATCTTGCACTCCAGTAGCGGCCTGTTTTGCAAATTTGCTTTCCCTTCGGCAGAGTATGTGAACCCTCGTAGCCAAACACGTCATCGTTCGCTCAATCAACTCCGACTTCGGCCCCGAAATATCTATCGATGGAATAGGATTTACCGCCATAAAAGAAAGAACTTTTTTTATCCCATCCTCGTGGCCAATGTAATGTCTGTACTCCAGACTGTTCCACGATGCGAACGGATTACACTCCAGAAAACAAACTCACGTTTTCAATCCGCCATCTTACCTTTTGTCACTACCCAGAATACACCACAGGTATGGGTTACAAAGGGAACCCATAGAACAATCACTACACCCACAAATTCGTTTCTTGAAACTAAGAACTGGCTTATTAAACTGGCTTTTTTCCACTCTATCACCTCAGGAACAGTACACCCACATCATCGTGATGAGGCTGTGATGCTGAGAATCGTTCGACTGATGAAAATTCTCACATTTTCCAAACGGAAAATTGTCGAGCTCGATGTTCGGAAGCCTGTTTTTCCATCTTGGAGACTGTATTTGGCCACTTCCGGCTTAAATTCAGGGAAGACCTTCATATCGTCTGGGAATTAACCATCACTTGCTCTGCCATTAGATATTCGTTAACAATCTTCGAGAAGAGTCTGTAAAACTGCACTGAAACCTTTTATGCTACTCAGTACTGGTGCTCATATGTCACTGTAAATTGAACAAATACCTTCCCTTCTGAAACGAACTTGTAGCTAATATTAGTGTGTCGTCTTGTACTTCTTCCTACAGTCGACTTACAGAGAACTGTTCTTTGCGCTCATCCTAAATTATGACCCAACCTAACCTACGCGTGTCTCCCTCCTGTTAACTTAAGTTTCATTTATCTTTTGGTATATTATTTGCTGTCCTCGGCAAACATTGAGGGTTTCTCCGAGGGTCTCGGGGAAACAAAACTCACTGTTTCCCTTGGGGCCAGTCATTAAGTGCTTATTATCAACTCCGTTCATAAAACCAAATTTTTGTATACTACTTCCCCACCGACGCAGCACCACAGTTCCTTTAGAAACTACCCCGTTCATTAATGTGAAGGGTGGGGAGATAAAAGGGTGCTTATAGAAGGAGCGATCTTGTGGACAACCCATGCTCTTGAAGAGGGCTTAAAGGGCATAACCAACTACATGTACATGTACATGTAACTCATTACTAGTTAATAGGACAAATAATTCTGTTTTCACCTTGTGGTTAGCATGGCTCCTTAATTTAAATTCATTCACCTCTCTATTTGCAATAGGCGAGCTCTGGTTGCAGCTTACTAAAGCTCCAATCTGACTTGGTCGTGGACGGGAATGAAAATAGTTTTCGCTTTCCTTTTCCGGCAGCTTTTCCACTCTTCCTTCTATCCTCACCTAGCAGAAATGTCAGAATGAAAATAAGGACGCTTTCCATTTGACAGAACTGGCCGGCCAGACCGTGCATTTGGAAGCTCTACAACGCCTTCAATTAACACTACAACGCCTTCAATTAACAAACTTCGAGGATGATATACTCCTCCAGAAGAATGAAAGGGATTATCATGCAAGTGGTCCTTCAAATTGTTGCATTTTCTTTGCAAATTGACGGGTCTGGCCGGCCAGCTCTGGCAAAAGGAAAGCACATTAATGCTCTAAAGATTCAAAACATTCTAAGGTGCTGTAACTGATAATAACAACAATAATGATAATAATAATAATAATAATAATAATAATAATAATAATATATTAATAATAATATTTCTTTGATTCATTTGATTCATTTGTAAATACAGTATACAAGTATATCACTCAATTTCGAGTAGCCAGTTGTTAATTGCCAATACGTAGAGAGATTTACAACTGTATTTGAAGACAATAGAGTTTCCATTATTATCATCATCATCATCATCATCATCATCATCATCATCATCATCCCAGCTTGTTCACGGAACAATAAGACATATCTTGATGCCTTGAAGTATCTAGAGTTCATAGATAACCTTGCTTCCGTACCTTCTAATGGTTTGTTGCACTATTACACCATCTTTCTTCCACGTTTTGGGAAGAAAGAATAAGAATGATTCTAAAAATATTACTATGTAAAATCTTGAGATTCGAACTTGAGATATTATTTATTCATCTGTGTTTGTGCGGAGTCTGGAAAATTCAGGCCTTTGTAAACCAATTTAACTCAAAAAAGCAACTTGGCAATTTGTTGAAAAAATTTAAGCGATTGAATTTTACAAAATTTCAGAGCCAGTCACTACACTACACACAAGTTTACAAAGGAAAAAAATAGAAGGAAATAAAAGTACAAAATATCAAAGTACATGTACCTGTGAATATGGCGAGTTTTGATATAGAAATCAGTGTAAGAGGCTTACCTGTCGGTGCAGTGGATGCCAGTAAAATAACAAGCAGGCATATGGGTTCTCATTCTAAAAATAAAAATAGGAAGTAGTACAGAATGGACAACTTAACGACTGGACAACTTTCTTTTCTCGTTTAATTAGGAAACCAATTGAAAAATTTAGCATGTTCTGACACACAGCTCCTTTCCCAATTCCCTAACCATGCACATTAAGCTCCAATTAATACACCTTGTTGACTTCATAGGACATCAATGAACAATTTCCTTTCCGAAAACATCATTATTTTCTCTTTTGTCGAACACAACCTCATTCCCAGGGTGTCTCTTCTCTGCCTCCATTGTAGTTGAGAGGCAGAGAAGAGAGACCCTGGGAACGAGGTTGCATTACATAGTTACCAAGCACATTTTTATCAATAAGGGTTTTTTTAGACAACCAAGAATAAGAAAATCGAAGAAAAACGAAGTTTGGAACGCGCATCGGTCAAGCCTGTTTAGTTTAATACAGAAACATTGCGAAATTCCGCACAATTTAAGCACCAAGATATCGTGGATTAGAAACCCGAGTTTCTTAGTCTGTGTGGTAAAACCAGTGGGTCCCACTTGTGAGATATTAGCATAATGATTTTCACAATAATTACATTTATTATTCCACTATTACACCATTTTACCTTATTTGGTCAAGAGAACGCGTAAAATATGAGACGGTAATACACTTTAGTGTCCCGCTTTGACCGGTTTAGAACAGAGCAAATACGGATGGAACAGCAGCATTTCAATGAACGAAATTGTTTTCAACGAGATACAAAGCCTGAGAATTTAGCTTGTCATCACTTGTCTCTCGTCATTTCGTTTATACAATCAAATAAAGGACATTAATTTGGCTGGCTTTCTGTGATGTTTACATCATTCGCAAGCGCCCTGAAGGACAGATGATGCATTTTTTAGAAACCCTCTTGCCAGATAAAATTGAATCAAAATAACACATTTTTGTAGTGGAATAATAAATACATCTTATTCGATGGTTTAACATATAATACTCAGGGATATTTTGCCCTAATCCCTCATATTTTTCCTCGACCCTGCAGGGCTCGGAAAAATACTACGTGACTCGCAAAATATCCGCACGTATTATATGTTAAACCTTCAAATAAGATGTATTTATTACATGACTAGCTCTGTGTGCAGGGAAGATGAACCAAATCCCGCACTGTGATTGGCTACCCTATCAGGCAAGATGGGGCTATCTTGCCTGCTTGGGATTTCTCGCTTGGTCCCACAAGATCAAAGATCATTTTTTTGGTGTTTTATCTCACATAATAAATCCTTTATTGACCAAGCTTTGTCTCGGTCCATAAATACGCTAAAAAAGAACTTGGCCAATATTCAACCATCTTGACCCACGCTTGGTCAATAACCCATATGTATAATGAAAGCTAGAAATCTCCAATAAAAACAAAGATTAGGCTGCAAAAAAAAAAATAAGGCTCAAAAAAAAAAAAGAAAAAGATGAGGCATTTACAAGGGCACTAACAAATGAAAAGATCTCACCATTTGAGATAACCAAGATGAATTACTGTAGTATCAAATTACCGGTAAATTATTTTGTTTCTAATCAATTCCTGATTGTGTTTAAGCTTACTTAAATCTTTTTTGGGCATTACAGCGAAACACTAAAACACCATGTATGACCCCAAAACACATTGAATACTAACCGGCAATGGTTGGATTTGAGATTAAATATCAATGTAGGCCTAATTAGGCCTAAAAGGTATTGCTCCTAATTCATCGAAATTAAGATTAGGATTCACATTAAGACTGAGATTAGGAGCAATAACTTTTTAATTAGGCCTAAAACGATGTTTAATCTCAAATCCAACCTTTGTCAGTTAGTATTCAATGTATGGTTGGGTCATACATGGTGTTTTGGTTCTTAGATTCGCTGTTTCGGTGGTTTGCTGTTTCGTTGTTTAGTAATGTCCCACTTATTCCCACAAAGAAAGGAAAAAAAATATTTTCTTACAATTATTTTGGTTAGAATTTTCACGCTTAGATGTACTGTACGTTTAACAGAAGTGACCTGCGAAATTCTTCTTTTGTTTTTTTCTCCTTCTTTTGCTTGTGCTATCTCTTACATGAGAATTTACAATACAGAAAGTGAAAGGGCTCAGTTGCAGTAAATCAACTCACCAGCTGCTGTCCTTTCATACTGGAATAATTAGTGTAAAAAGTGAACCCTGTCTTGTCATAACCCTTCAGCAAAACAATTCGTGCTCTTGGTCGGCAATCTCTGCAATTTACATGTAGATGTACAATTTTAGAAATTTTTTGTCAGCTTGTGTAATATCCTCATGAGCTGTTTTATAAGATGTTAGTTACTTTATCATTGACAAATTTATGAAGCTTTTTGTAACCACATAAGACTTTGTAGATCTTGAAATGGCCTACAAGTGTAATCCAAGTCCATGATGAAATATCTATTAGATGACTGTCTACACTGTAGTATGTGACTAAGAGTATCATAATCTTGTATATACTACATCAAAAATTTCCATCTTGTTTATTTCTATATGGATATAGAAATAAACAAGATGGAAATTTAGAATTATTTAATACATTGTAAATGCACCCAATTTATGAGCTGAATGCAGTTTTCCTTTCCACTAATGTGTCCTGGGTTGGTTTAGAGGGTCCAACATAGGTAAGTTTGGCATGATGAGGAATGAGGCTGCGGAGAGTTGGCCAAAGGATGATCTCTTTCGACCTCATATATTCAAAGTGCATTGAAAATGTACACTGTCAATGCCATCAACATCTCAGACAATTGTGCCCTCTGACACCCTGGTCAGTGTCAAAATTTACTATGTTACAGTTAGGACAGGAAAGGTTTGTAATAAGAAATACCAGGGGGTGTCATTGAAGACATACTTGTAGACTATTTTTTTTTAATGCAAGGGCCAGCTGATCAAAGTAGAAGTGCTGGATCTTGGGAGATCTAACCAGCAAATAATTTGTAGAATAATCAGTGTCTGAATAACTTATTTACGTGTAGCCCAGAGAAAACAAAAGTTACTACATGTACCATTTGCATACATCCTTCAAGCGTAACGAATTTTGCGCGAAGTTTTACTTTTCAAATGTTAACGGTTTGTCCGGTTATCTATCACTTTTGACCAATGAAACGTTGGCAGTTATGTTGTGAAATTGACAACGTTTTTGACGGGTTACCAGCATGTTTTGTTCATATGCTCTCAAAGTTTTCAGGTTTTTCATGACAGCGTTCGGGTTTTGCATGACCGCCCTAATAACATCTCTGCTTGTTTTGCAATGGAGACAAAAAAATTCAAAGTCAGGAGTCGCTTGAGATCAAGATTTTAAATGCTCCTTGAAACACGGAAGAGCATGTGTGCACAGAATTCCCTAGAAGCAGAAATATTTTCTCCTCAATCTTTCTAGTTTCACTTCGATTTCATGTAGTTGCTGAATCACGTATCTCTTCTTGGTAAAGTATACCAAATCCCATATTCCGTGTCTTTGGAAACACACAGGAGATAGATGTTTATAACTCTTCTTGATCCCTAGGCAGATTCATAAATATCTCCGCCCTCACGAAAAACCTGAAAACTTGAAGAGCCCGTGAACAAAGCATGCTGGTATGCCATCAAAAAGATGGTCAATTTCAAAACATAACCGCCAACGTTTCATTGGCTTCAAGGATGGACACAAATGGTAGTATTTACCTATGCATACAAATACTATACAAAGGAGACATTACGAGGCAACAGTTTGTTAAAGAAAGCATTATTGATCTGCACAGTCAATTAACTTGGAATTTTTTATGTGGATATGCCTCAAAACAATATGTGCTTGTGATAAATATCACAAGCAATTAAATAGCATAACAATCTTTAATAAAGAATGTTTTGTATCAGAATTAAAAAAATGTGTGTGTGCTATGAACAAAGCTGATCATGACTTTATTAATTTTTACCCTGCAACAACTTCATCAAAGTTTTTGTTACCAGCTGTTAATACAATTAACACACCCATTTGTAAAACTGCTCACAAAGTGTTTTCTGCTACAAAAAGTCTCTCTGTTGTGTGTCTGAGTGATAAGTCTATGGACATTATCAGGAGTTAGTGAAGATTGCTTGATAATTTCAGCATGGAAGGCAGTTGTGGTCTACTTTTGTATTGATATATAAAAAAGTGTAAATGCTTAACCGGTACCTGTCTGCAATGTAGTCAAGGATCACAGTATAGAAGAACACAGGGTGTAAAGAGAAAAAAGAGTAAAAAAAGGGTACAAATGGGGTGTACCGGGGAATACAGAGTTTACAAGGACATAGATGATGAACAAGGTAAACAGGATGTTCCAGGAAGTACAGGGTGTACAAAGGAATACAGGGTGTGCAGGGGAATACAGGCTGTGGGAGAGTAAACAGGGTTTACAAGGGAATACAGGGTATACAAGGGTAAACAGGGTGTGCAGGTTATAGGGGGTTTACATGGGATACAGGGTATGCAAGGGTACACAGGGTTTACCAGGGAATACAGGGTATCGAAGGGTAAACAGGGGGTATAGGGGATACAGGGTGTACCACAGTAAACAGGGTGTGCAAGGGATACAGGGCGCACAAGGGGAAACAGGTTTTACAGTGGGTACAGGGTGTACAAGGGTAAATGGGTATGCAGGGGTTGAAGGGGTTACGAGGGAAAACAGGGTTTACAGGGAAATACAGGGTGTATGCAGGGGATACAGGGCATACTGTAAAGGGTAAACAAGGTGCACTGGGTTTACATGGTTTGAAAGGGTAAATAAGGGTTACACGGTGTACTGGGGTAAACAAGGTGTAGAGGGTTACAGGGTGTAAACAGGCGAAGGAAAGGAAAGGAAAGTAACTGGAGCACTAACTGGGGACACTGTAAACTGACATTAACAACAGGGTTGGACACTTGGACACAATGGAGGCACTTACTTTATATTTTAAATTGATTTTTTTCTTGATGAATCTTCTCAGGAGCAGTCTTAAGGTGTCATGTTTACCTGGTCACTCGCCTTGGCAAGCGGACGAGTGGTAATGTCCAACCCTGAACAATCAATGCAAATCAAATGGTGGTTCTTGAGGAGAGGGGAAACAGGAGTATCCGGAGAAAACCTCTCGGTGCAGAGTAGAGATCCGACAAACTCAGCGCACATATGACGCCAAGTCTGGGAATAAAACCCAGGCCACATGGGAGGCAAGTGCTCTCACCACTGCACCATTCCTGCACTCCCCAAGGAGCACTGTAAATGGGATACAGGGGTGTACTGGGTTTAAAGGGTGTGGAAGGGTAAACAGGGTGTACAGGGGATACAGGGTACACAGGGAATACTAGGTAATAATAATTATTATGTGTATGCAAAGTGATACCATTCTTATACGAAAGAAAGTTATGTATTTCACATAAGCGTAACATGAAAGAATAACCATTGAAAAGTGCTTGGTGTTATTGTAAAATTAAGACAACGTGGCAAAAAGCATCAAGCACCGAAACATCTCTGCGACATAAAAATGGTTTAAGTATGTCGTAAATTTTTTTTTGAAAATGCCAAAATTTGGTTCTGTCGGACGATGCTAAACGGAGTAAAATCAAAGGTATCATCCTGTGGTAAGCTCGTGGAGTAAGTAAGATACTGTGTCAGGGAGGTGATATAGCGATTTATCAAGCCTATAGAGTGGTTACAAATGCAGTGTAATAAATTTTTCTGTTTTACGAATGCATGAATGCACCAGCCGCCTTAACAACCACTCAACGAATGCTTGAATACGCGTGCTGAACTTGAGACGATCAGACATCGATTACAATTTTTCCATTCTTTACGCCTGACAGCCTGATTCGCCAACCATCCCGCTACAACAAGTTGCAAAATTGTTGAGACACTTTCATGAAAAAACACCTTTTCAAGCTTCTAGTACCCACCGTATCTAGAATTTAAACCTTTCCCACTTCCCCTCCCCTCTCCCCCTTTCAATGTTGACTTTTTAAATTTGCAATAACTTTTTGTCTTGCTAGCAACACTGATAAGGGGGGGGGGAGGGGGGCTGCAGTGTGAGAGATAATAGGTAAATTATCAATAGCGCTCCAAGAATCGAAGGTGAAGTGTCGCCACTATTTTTGCAACTTGTTGTCTGATTGATTGCAATAATTTTGCCAGTCCGGATTTGAATCCTATAGGGAAAATTTTCAATGTAGAAAAGCAGAAACTAAAGAAACAATCCTTAGATATCGTATAAGCTCTGAAATGTTTGAGAAGTTTGCACGTGAAGTGCAAAGCGTATTGTACCAAACACGAAAGGTAAAGGTAAAGTCTCCGCTTACGAGCCAGAAGGCTCATCAGGCCGGCGCTTATCTCCGGTTTCATTAGCATGAAGCGACTAGGAGTATTTATACTCCCCCTGGATGGGATGCTAGTCCATCGCAGGGTTACCCCCAGCTTTACACCCGTACCCATTTATACACCTGGGTGGAGAGAGGCACCGTGAGAGTAAAGTGTCTTGCCCAAGAACACAACACAATGTCCCCTGCCAGGCCCCGAACCCGGACCACTCGATCCGGAGTCGAGCACGCTAACCATGAGGCCACCACGCCTCCCACCAAACACGAAAGGATATTAATTATTGACATACATTTTCAAGTGTTTGGACTTATCACCACTAACAGAAGACTCCGTACCAAATACTAAAGTGAGCAAGGTATTTTGAATTGCAGATGTAATGCTCCGAAAGTTACACATGGCTCGTATTATGTGTCACAATACCATTCTATTGTGTTCCTTGGTGATGTCAACAAGGATGGTGGCGTTACAATTGAAAATCGTATCTTCTAGGGTACAGCACAATTCAAATAGTACTTGCTTTCTACTCAATCCAATATATTACCAGATGATTCGTAATAAAGTTACAAATTTGTTCACTTTTGTATCTCATTGTAAAATAAATTTTGGCAAAGGATTTAGCACAATCGGGTAGTTTCTTTTGATCATTGTGCTCAGTTGGTCATTCCAAAGAACATGGCATTAGCCTGTACCCGACAAGTCACTTAGAAGACTTGCTACTGAGACTTAGCAATCCCTTCTCTAGAAGCAGACTAACCCTAAAGCAATAAGTAATGTTACAAATGGACCTCTGTGAAAATGTATCTTTGTATAACAATGTTTGCTGAGAATTGATTTTTCGGAAAGTGGATGTGCCCTTTAAATGGCACGTGATCGCAGTTAAAGGTGAGGTAATGTCTGTTTCTCATACGTAAACAACAGCTAATTTCATTCATGTTGCATGTGTTCTAGATGTCATGTGTTGACCGAAAGTACTTGTTTAAGACAAATTATTTCAAAATCGGTTCCAGGATATTTCTAGCGTACTGTAAAAAGCGAAAGGATGGAAATCACACCTTTTCATCTTCCAAATTATGTGTATTTTCTCCTTGACTCGCAGAAAGCACTGAAATGGCTTCAAATTACGTCATACCGAAACCCCGCCAAAATCCAGTTTATTACTGGCCATTTTCCATTCACAGCAGATCAGAGAATGAAACCATTTTTTTTTGGAAACACCATATTAAATGCAAAAGATAATTACGCCTTCCTGTTCCAATAAACAAAGTGACCATATGGCAATAATGTGACAACCAACTCAGACAACAAGTTGCAAAATTGCTGAGACACTTTCATGAAAAAACACCTTTTCAAGCTTCCAGTACCCACCGTATCTAGAATTTAAACCTTTCCCACTTCCCCTCCCCTCTCCCCATTTCAATGTTGACTGTTTAAGTTTCCATCATTTGTTTGTCTTGCTAGCAACACTGATAAGGGGGGGAGGGGGGCTGCAGTGTGAGAGATAATAGGTAATTTAATAGCGCTCCAAGAAGGTGAAGTGTCTCCACTATTTTTGGAACTTGTTGTAGCTCTGGAGCCACAAGCTAAAAAGAGGATGGCCCGACATGTGAAAAAGATAACCAAAAGGAAAGTGTCAGGGGATGTTGTTTGTGTAAACTGAGATTAAAATTCTCCACTTTACTCTTTTCAGCAACCTTATTAAGAGATTGGCATCAAATACAACCAGGAAGGAGAGAACGCGGGTTACGTGAACTGCAGATTACGTAACATGTATACTGACTCCATATGAGCTAAATGCACTTTTTGCATATGAATAGCGTTTCTTGTTATATGTTTCGTTCTTCAAACGATGCCAGAACAAGAACACAATAGTGGCCAGGTATTCTCTAAAGGTGCGAAAACTCGTGTTTCATGCGATTAATAAGCAAGTTTCCCTCTTCCTCATTAAAAAATCTTGGGCTGAAATTAGTTTGGTATAATTAACAGAACTTCTTCCACGTTTCTTTCTTTCTTTACACATCACAACTAACCTCCCACACGTAGTAAGCACCATAGCGTTTACTTCTCCAATCCCCTCCACTGTTTTGGCTTCTTTAAACCAAGCATCAAACTGCATAAAGGGTTCTTTCGCCACAAAGCTACTCTCGTCGAAGACCGGCATTTTGTAATCAATTCGCATGGAAGCCACATCTTCCTTTCGCATCATCTCCGTAATTCCACTCCTTCTGATACTGTCAACAGTTATCCAACGAACAAGTCTACTTCTTTGCCGAGAACTGAATGACAGCAGCACACTCCTTAACATTTATTCGCACAAACGAAAAGAGTCACCCGATTCTCGCGACATCTATGGGTGACAGCCGCTGAAAATGTACCGTAGAACGCGGGTATCACGGAAAAGGATGTTCCCCACAATCCAATATGAACCTAACCGAGGTGAATCGTAACATTTCTAAGCGCAAAACGAGAATTAGTACGCCATTTAAGGACGTTCGCGTCCAAAACGGTCCCACGTACAGATTTTTTTAAAACTTGCCACGCAGAAAGGTAATGACCTACTTTTGCCAAAAAGACAAAAAAAATGGGGGGTCACCGTGCTCGCGAGATCATGAGGTGCATTTTCAGAAGATTGCGTTACTTTAAGACGATCTTAGCTTACAACTGTCAGCAATAGAAAAACTACATTAGTGAAATTTAGATCAGGTAAACGTACTCAGTTCAACATAACTAATATAACTAAATTAACCTTTGCAGCTGATGTCTTTTTCTGAGGTGAAATAGACCTTGAAAAACGAGACATTAGTCTAAGAAAGAAAACTTCGGTCGCACGAGAGCATAAAAGGCCAAATATTTGTAACTTCTCACGTACAGATTTTTTTTGTTTTTTGTTAAAATGGACAAAATCAAGAAAGGAAGTGATCTACGGAAAGAAAAATGGGGGTCACCGAGCATTCAAGAGAGTAAAATCGCTGCGAAGTTCTCAAAGCGATTGTTTATTCGCACTGTCACGCCATTGCGTGACATTTCCGAGAAGACCTGGGTCCACACCTATCCCATGATGCCACATACTTTCGCGTTCTATTCTTGTGGAAAATTTTTGCGCCTTTAGCATCGTGTTTACCTGCGTGGTCTGCGATGAATGACGTGTGCGTGACATGCGCGAAAAAATGCGCAGTAGCAATGGGCGCGAACGTCCTTAATTAAGCCTAAAAGGCGCAAACAATCATGCTTAAATCAATTTAACGCAAATTCCAATCCCTTCTGCTTTATTAAAAGACTCAAACTGCTCCGTGAAATGAATTTCTCAATGTCATAACTTGTACTAAACTGAGTATATGTCCTAATTTCAGAGATTTAACTTCTCACCAAGCCTCAAACCGTGAATAGAGCAGTTTTGAGCACAATTCAATCGCTTATTACGTTTTAAACGGCTCCGTGAAGAGAATTTCTCAATGTCAGACATGTACTTTTTGCGGGCATTTTGTGCGGGCATTGTTATGACGGGTAATCTAGAGTGAAAGTCGATGTTCAAAAGTGGCCTGAATTTTCTCACCAAGCGTTAGACCGTAGGTAAAGCAGTTTTAAGCGTCTTTGAATCACTGATTACCTATTAAACGGCTCCGTGAAGTGAATTTCTCAATGTCATAATTGTACTATAGTACACTTTTTGCGGGCATTGTTATGCCGGGTAATCCACAGGCTCCCCAAGCTGAAAATACGTGGTGTATGCGACAGTTTGTGTATATAGAGAATTGTATGGGAAAATCACCGATCGTAAAAAAATTGTGTAAATAACTATCTCATTTGAAATAAAGTTTTCCTACCTCAAATGTGTGACCAACTTGTCTCTTTTGGCGAGTTTCGAGCCATTCTGACGCCGTTTAGTGAAGTCATCCGGAAGGCCGTTGCTGAAATAATGGGAAGGCCGGTGACTCCATCCATCGCCGGCCAGACCTCACTCCACAAATCGTTTTCTCCTCAACAGGAAAAGTCCCGAATCGCAATAAAAACAACAGTTCCATAAAGTCCAATAAATTTCACTCCAAATACGTGTGTTTCGGCGGCCGAAAGACTCGTGAAGAACGAAAACTTTGCCTTAAAATTCACCTCTTCGGCTTTCCTCAGAGGCTTGTGACCGGGTAGTCAACAACGGAAACTCGCAAGATGGTTTCAGCCTCAACTCTGATTGGTCCATTTGAATTTGACCGCGCGCTGGCAACACGACCGTTGTTGACTTGTGACTGGGCAGTCAACAACGGTCGTGTTGCCAGCGCGCGGTCAAATTCAAATGGACCAATCAGAGTTGAGGCTGAAACCATCTTGCGAGTTTCCGTTGTTGAAGCATGTTGAATGTTACTTTCTGTACCTTTTCGACGACTTTATTGCGGCAATGGCCGGCGTAATTCTTCCTCCGCACTTCACTGAATATGCAATCTTTTAAGCTTGACATCTTAATTTGTAATTGAGATAACCTAGCATTTTGTCGTTGGACGGTTTGGCAATAGATTTTTAAAGAAAAAAGGAGAAATACATTATTCCTTTAACGTGTTTGCCCATGAAGGTTTCTTTGGTGATTTTTTCGGGTAATATCTTCAGTTGCAGTGTATTTCTAGAAGTTGCGCGTTGTAAAATCATGATAAATTTGGCAGTTAATTTTTGATGGAGTACGAACTGTAAGATGGACTCGCAAAGTTTCTTTTATTTTTGTACAATTGGTCTCTCTGGAAACATGTCATTTTAGTTTCTGGAGTGCAAGTTTTCAGTTAAATCAACTGGAAGTTTTATGAAGTAATCTTGACTCCAAATTGTGCAAACAAACCGTGTCATGTACAGTAAGTGATACACAGATATTCCAAACATGCATTCGTGTAACTTGCGATAATATCAGCAGCTCCACGTGTTGATATAATTATATGTCCTTTGTCTCATCCAGGAAACCAATATGCATCGGCTTTCATTGCCATTTGAAAGAACCAGCTATTTAGCTTTCAAAACATCAGGGAAGTTTGTGCAAAAGTATTTTCAACCACATGGCCACAGAGCTCGACAACGGAATCCCTAATTTCACTCTTTCCAGAGATTCAAACCCGATTCTGGACAAGTAATGAGATGTTTCAGATGGCATATCTCCATTTATACAAATAAAATCAAGTTGCACCGTCCACGTCACTGTAAGAACAAAAGGCAGCAAATTTTTTCGTACACTTATGGCGGATTAGTCTTGAGGACTTCGCGAGATCTCCGCGCAATCACGATGGCATTTTCACCTCCGGCGTTTCAATAGCCAATCAGATCACGAGTTTGGTCGGCCAAAATTTGGCCGACCGTCCGGAATTCTTGAGAGACTTTTGGTCAGGCCCAATTTTAGCGAGCGCCGACATAAGAGAACATACGGGCGAAGCTAAAAATGGGCCTGATCGCAGGTTATTTATGGAATGGGTCCATGGACTACCCCTATGGACCACCCCTCATATTGTAAATTCCACACGTTTTACTAGCAGAAAATCTTAAGATGAAAGAAAGAAGAGATCTTCGCACTTATATGGACAATTTAAGCATCACTTGTTTTGAAAGAACGTGGGGTAAGATTTATGATAAATTGATGGGGGTGAGGCAGGGGATTTTTGAAAAAGGCTGAACCGTTAGTTCTTTGAAGATGGAACCATGATTACGATTCTCCACCCGAAAGATAAAAAGGGTCCGGGTTAATGGAAGGAAAGAAATTTGAATTTATTTCAATTACTGAATTAATCATAAAAATTACAATCTCCTCGATTGTAATACATTGATTTAAAAAACTCCTATTTTCCACTTATTCACTTGCTGAGTTGTTATCGGACAGCTCAATAAGCCAATCACATTCAAAGTTGTAGTTAAAACCAATCACATTCCAGGTTGTAGTTTAAATCAACCAGTCACAACCTTGCTTTCAAACTCCATAAAAACAATGTACAGGCTCTTCAATTGGGGCTTTCAAGTTTCCTTCTTTCTTTCAGAGCGACGTCCAACAATGTGGTTCTTCTTTTCTCGGAAATTGTAAATTTTATGATTAATTAATTGGTAAGAGGACTTCGTGTCGTCCAATTCGATCTGCAATCATACTCGTGCTAGACAAATCGGACTCCCGCGCATTTGGACGGTTATCACTCTTGTGATTACAGACCGAATTGGACTCCACTCAGTCCTATTAGCATTACTAATTTTAATAAAGGCGTATATGTAGTGCACTACATTCAACTTAAAACTGAAATTTCAAGAAAGACTAAAGCGCTAATTTCTTCTTGAACTTAGAATTTTCGCCCATAGGTCGTTCCTTCTTTTGCAGGCAGTGTCGGATTTCGGCAGTTATCTTCACCTCACCACCAAAGCTATTGACAGGTGTTAATAGCGCTCTAGTAAATGAACTCACTTCTTTGCGACGAAACAAGGAATTGTATCCATGTAACATGGATATGCGCCAGGTTTATTGGTCATTCAAGAACGTTAACTGAATCAGGTTTACATAGTTTTAATACAGGTTGCCTATGTTCAGAGAGAAGCTTCAAACAACTGAAAAACAAATTAAAACTCCGTAACCATCCAAATAATGTAAATTTCTTAGAGCATTCTTAAAGGTTTTATTTTCATTTGAACTTTGAAATGTATTTAAATGTGACATCTATGATTAATTTTTTTTAATGTAAGACATCAATAAAAAGATAAAAGAAATACAGAACATTATGGTTCAGAACTATCCGCAGCTGCCCGGCGCTTTGGAAAAAATATTGGCAGCTGAAAGCACACTGAAAGGCAGCAGTTTGATTGGTCCACAAGTATGTTAGTGTGGAAGTTGATCAAGTGAATTAGACGCCCTGGAATAATATTTGCGCACAAAGTAGCTTGAAACTGACAGTACATCACAGTATACTGAGAGGTCATCAAGGTCTCTTGAGTACTGATACCAATGAAACTACTGAGCCTCAATCATATAGGTAGCATAGAACCCGAGAACAATGAAATCTCGCACTAACTACAACATCCATGCCATAATGATTCAACTGATTTAATTTCCTGTCCGTTCCCAACCAGCGTTTGTGCTGGGATATACAAGAGTTAAATAAAGATAAAAGAAGTTATCATCATCATTCTCAACATTATTATTATTGTTATTATTATTTCGGTTATTACTATTAAAGAGGTTATTATGGCAAAGAAACTATCGTTGACAAAAAATCAGTGACAAAATCAAATGTCAAACATGCAGTGCAATTCCTCGCCATTTTGTTAAATTTTGTAATCTCTTCACAAGCCCCCAAAATAAAATTAATTCAATCTTTTATAATACAAACTCACTCAAGGCTGATTAATTTACGAGTGTTGAAATTAGAAAGGCCGCCTTTAATAACTCAACGTCAGATTTTCATCAACATCAGCATTTTATTTACTAAGTGCATAATAAGACACCGCATTTTATTTGTAAACTTTTTTAATGACAACTTGAAAACATTGTGTTGTTGGACAAAGACATTTCCGCATATACCAATGCCATGATGGGTCTTTATGTTGCTTTGTTTTCTTTATACAAAGGGTGTAGTCCTTACAACACACTTTCAGCCTGCCTCTCGCATTCTAGCCTCGGTATCCTCGCAGTAACGTATCCCCCCAGGTCAAGAAGTTAACTTGATTGCCAGCCATGTCTTCGACAGTCAGCGTTACGGTTCTAAGCATTATGATTTTCCTATGTTTAGTAATATCTTTAGCCAATGCTTTCACCATATTTGTTTTCTGGATTAACCGACGCAAACTTCATCGGACTTGGTTACTTCTTCTAAACTTAGCAGTCGCTGATCTTCTTGTTGGATTCACCGAAATCCTTGTGGTGACCACGTTCGTTCTTCCTCGACATATAATGGTCTTTCAGGTTCATGACACTCCTGCAAATATTGCAAGGTTATTAGAAGCTTTATTTTCCAGTGCGTCGGTGTTTTTTCTTGTACTCATTGCGGTGGAGCGAGCCTTTGCTGTTCTCTGGCCGTTACGCCATCGGGTAACAAGTACCAAAGCTTACATCTACAGTGTTGAAGTCGCGTGGCTAACTGGGGTAACCTTAGGCGCAATGCATCTACTTGTTTTACACGACTTGATGCAACACAAATATTATGTGATAGTTTACGGCTCTATCATAGGCATATCTTTAGCTGTTGTATGTGGGTTGTATCTGCTAATGAGAACACGCCTGAGTCACAGACGTAACGCTTTCGATGTCACACGAAACAAGCAAATCGCCAAACAGAAAAGCAAACTTTCCAAAACTCTGTTTATTGTGGTAGCTGGCTCAGTTATGTTATGGGTTCCAAGTCTCGTCATCTATCTCGTTCATTGCGATCACCAAGAACTGTTTCCTGCCAAAAATCTGATTTACATGGCAACGATGTTACAGTTAACTAATTCTCTTTTGAATCCTATTATTTATAGTTTGAGACTGCCTGTGTTCAGAGATACGCTCAAACGACTAAAAAACAAACTGAAGGTTCGCAAACGATCCAAGGAGTATACAATTAATTTAAAAATTCGAACCGGTGGGGAAATCAACTGAAATCGTCTTGAGAACGGTAGATATGAAAGGACTATTTAGACTTGAATTTAACTCCCTCACGTTGATACTACATTACGATTTACTTTTTCCAAAATTGTCATTTTGAAATTGGATAAAGTAGGCTATTCGATTCTTTTTATTGAAGTGTTAATGGTACCTTACGTCCATCCAGAGGAATTCTAGATATAGAATTCATATCTCTGAATCATCCTGCGAAGTGGTTAATGACTATTGAGCTTACCCTTAACGGTCAACACTAATGGCCATCCGTCAAACTGACATTGGATATCTCCTTACAATTACACGACGCAATATCCCATCTTAATATGAGAAGCGTATCGCTGTAAAAAGAATGAAAACAGGCAGAATTAGAGCTTTAGTTCAACAAGAAATAGCGTTTCTAAGCAAAGCAGCGCTGATCTACAGTATTTAGGTCTAAAAACCACTTTGAAGACGGTTAGCTTTTACTTGTTTTGCTGGGTACTACTAAGTCAATACTCTAAAAAATTCGATTTTCCAGGAGCTTGTCTCGTTAGACAAGTGGATAACCCATCGATCCGGGTTCAACTCTTTGGCTCGCCTAATCTGAATGTTCTCTGCCCATTGAAATATTTGTTTCGTTGAAGTAGATTTGAAGCCTGAAGTAGATTGTACGTCGTGTAAGTTGAATAAAAAGGGAAATGTCAGTTTGAGGGATGGCAACGAGTGTTGACCACCCTTAACTCACAAGTAAAACCTTTTGTTCGACATCTTATGTGCCATTCCGGAATTGCGCAGGGAACTGGGGCGAGTTTCAAATTTGAACCAATCGATAAATAGACCACTTTCGATGTATTAAAATTCAGTCCGAAACAAAAGACATCATCCCGATACTCTGGGGAATAAATATAAGGATTTGTATGAGTTTATTCCCCAGAGCCTTGAGATGATGCCTTTTGTTTAGGACTGAATCTTAATATATCGAAAATGGTCTATTGACACCATCACATCAAAGATATCGTTGAGATAGCCCATCTGTCCAAGCTTGATGCGCTTAGGTCGAACAGAGACCAAGTTACGGACTTAAAAACATAATTTAAAATCCATATAAACGTCTCTAATTTTAAGGCTGCGTCCCCCAAAACCAAACTCCAACCTCGTTCCTAGGGTCTTCTCGGCTTTCAACATGGCAGCGGGTCGGGAGAAGACCATTGGCACACAGCAGATCACGTAATCAAAATTTGTCCATCGAAGATGGACAAATAAGCATTTTTTTTCTAAATGGCGGCAAGGAATAAGGTGAGAGAAATCTGGGTACGACAACTGCCATAATTTGATGTCAGAAACCGAAAATACGGATGGATGAATGCACGAGCAACGAGAATGCGGTATATGACAAGAGAAATATTGCTTTGCTTTTATTTCATGTTATTTTAAACCAATGCAAGTTTATAGAGCGGTTTTCAAATGTGTCTTAAAACCAAATCCAAAGTAATTACTTTGGCAAATCAAAAAGAACGGAGACAATCCAGTAAACCAATCAAAACTCGAAGTAATCACATGTAGCTGACACAAAGCGTGGGAAAATGTACACGCGCGAGCCACTATTGGTTTTGGTTTCACTTCTGATTGGTTAAAAAAGTGTGATATCAGATGGTAAATAGCCAATGGCAAATAGCGCGTAGCTCTCTACAACCACATCATGAACAATCCTTGGCCTTGGTGCATTGACCTCGCAATACGGAAAGGCCTTAGGTTGAGAGTTTTGCGTGAAGACACACTTTCGGTTAATGAGAATTTAAATAATGAGAAAAGAGTACGAAAAACGACTGAATTCAGTTTTTGCATCGCATTGTTCCCAAACCGAGCCCCAGGGTCGAGGAAGAGGTAACGCGGTAGAACAAATAACTGTACATTTATTTCTCAACGCAAAAACATTGAACTTAAATAGGCCCAAAAGAAGCTTGTATAATGAACTAGAGATATTCTTTCAAAGGAGTACGATAAAAAAAGACCCAAACAGTGGATCCTGATACCCAATTCCCTGAGGAAAAACACTTTCGCCGCTTCTTTCATTTCAATTTGATTGTCATTGTGCTGATGAAAATTGCAAAAAATTAAGCTGCATTGAGATATTCCCTTTCTTCCATCTTCGCGTTGCCTGCGTCCTCGGTTTCAAAGGTAGTCTTCACTTGAGTCCACTTTAGTAATGACTGAGGAACTGAGTAGCGCACTTAAAAAGTCCAAAGGTCAAACTTAATTTGTAAATGGTTCATCTATTGCAGTTTTAAAACACACACTTGTTGATTGGAAAGCAATTAAGGAGCAAGCACTCCATCTCGGGAGATTTCACGTCCCTCGTGCCTCGCGCGCGGCATCTCCCGCTACCTAAAAAAAGAACTTGCTCGTATCTAGGCCATGATTAATTGGGATAGAATTGCTATTCAAAAAGGAAAGGCCAAAGCGTTGACAAGTCAACTCAGCCTCGTCACTTTTAACTTAGAAAACGTGGCAACTGCTTTTGGTTGCAGGGCATCCTAAGACGGAAAAAGTCTGAAAGTTTGCGTCAAAAAAAAGCTCTCGAGAATAGGTGTCCGCCCTACTGTTTTCGGTATATTGAAAATATCAATCGCTGCTATTTAAAAACAAAGAAAAACCCTTGCTATGCATTTTGGAGAAAATGTCCATTGTGGAAAAAGTAACAGTAATGAGTCATGCTCATACTAACTCCAAAGTTTGCTGTCAATGTGGTACCCACACAGTTTCCGTAGAAATTCTCCCTTCCCTGCCCCCTTCCTTTCCCCTTCTCACCCTCCCATCACGTCACATCCCAGCCCTGAAGAAAAATCGTATCTAAACGCAACATGTATAAATGGTGTTCAAAAACTGTGGAGCAATTAAAATTAAATTTCTTCTATACAATGTGATTTGAACTGCCCCAGCCTTCGTACATGAAAAACCTTCCCTTCAAATTAGAATTTCATATAAAACGTTCCTAGAATTGACAATAAAAAAGTTAAGTCGAATAGCTGCTCTTTGTTACACCGTAGCGTTATGTGCGGGAGAGAGAAAGTCCGTATTGTCTTCTTCATCATCATCTGTGTGGTCTTCGGAATTGTCCAGCCGAACAGAGGTTGCCAAGGGAGACCGCAAGCTGGGTACCATGGCAACCAGAATAAGGGCCAGACAATCGGCAACTTGTGTGTTTGGTGCACAAGCAAGAGCAGGGTTGTGTCCATCTTCATCTTCGGCAAGTAAATTGGCGCCCCGTGCTATGAGCTCCTGCACAACTGGTACAAGGCCATTTTTGGCGGATAAATGCAAGGGCCTTTGAAAACGAGAAAAACAGAGAAAATTCTTGATAGACAAGGCACTTTTTAAAAGGAGCACAGGAAACATAACCACACTACTTTGGAAAACGAAGATTGGCGCACACAATCAAACGAGAAACCATAATGAAGAAAAATCACAAGCAACTGTCGCCAAGCGCGAGAAAAAGGCCTGGGGACAAGTCACAATTACTTTTGTTTGTGATAGTAATGCAAAGACCAAAACGGACTTAATTGCGATACTCTTCTAAAAACGGCATAGCTGATAATAGAACCATTGAGTACTTACATATCCAATCAATATTTATCATCAAAAAGAAGTTGAACTGTGAAAACCGCTTGACCCAGGAGCTCATAAACAGGAGTCTACAACTCCAATACTGGGTGATCAAGCTATTTTTAGACGAGTTTTAAAATAAGATTTGGGTTGCACGAGTGACCATTCTCAAGCTCATGGGCAATAATTTCTCATGCAAGAATTGGAGATAGCTGGGAAGGTCTGGCATCACGCGAAAATCGATCTAAAAATAACTCGGTCTGTAAAAACGGCGTTCCACAAATACAATAAAGTAGTACGCTTCTAGTCATGATGGTTGAACTTACGTTTGAAGAACATTGTTAGCTAAGCTGAGATAAGGATCCTCCATTTTGTCCAGAATTAAAAGAGCACAGGCCGCATGACCCTGAAAAACAAATACAAGGGTTATTCCCTGCTAAGAAATTACATTCAACTTCCACATATTAATTCATAAAGTATTGTATTACGAGGCCATTTAACCCAAACAAGACCTAGCAGACAAATGCCACCAGCCAGTAAAGAGCTATGGGCAACTGTAACAATTTTTTGGCTGAATCCTTCTGTCACAAGGCTCTAAATTTCGAAACTCGTAATTCTTTCAATAAACGCTATCCGCAATCAAGGCTACAGTCAAGGTTCTGGCATGTAAAAAACTAAAGTGTCAGTATTTCCTTTCCCAAAAACCACGCCCGGTGTGACAAGATCAGATAATCACTAAATTAGGGTTCATAAACGAATCTGTGTGCGGTTTCACGAGGGTTCATTTTCCTAGGCTATTTCCGCTAATTGTTTTATTATTTCAATTCAGTTAGTTCAATGTAGGCTCGATTTCTTTACACTCCCCCCTTTACCAACTGCTCACGGTTGGTCAAGAAGTCTCCTAATCTTGCCAGCAGTAGCTACTGCGGCTCGTCTCGGTGGTCTCACAATTTCCGCTGGATGATCAGGCTGCTGAACAATTCCGACTTGCTCGACTTCGTCATGTCCGTTTTCAGGCAGGCTTCCAGTGTTCACTTCCAGTGGGAAAAGCTTCTGTACTGGTTTCCGTAACGTTGATGGCTTTCCCTTCTTGCTAATGATCCGCAATACAGCACCTCGTTTGTGTCCATCTCTGCCCTCGATCAGCTCAATGACCACTCTTAATCTCCACTTGCTCCTCGCTAGACCATCATCGTGGATCACAAAGACGTCTCCAACCTTCTCTTCTTTGTTCTGATCTCCCTTGGTTCCACAATGATGGATTCCCTCAGCCGTACAAGGTACTCGTTAAACCATCGTTTCCAGAAGTGTTCCAGTAATCTATGGAGGTAACGGGCTCTCCATTCTACCTTGAGGGCGGTTTCTTCATCATCTTTTAGCTCGGAGGGGTTCGGTAGTGTAGCAAGGCGTCTTCCAATGACGAGGTGTGATGGTGTAAGGGGTTTTTGATCTGTGACGTATGAGTACACATATGTGAGGGCACGTAAATTAAGTACTCCTTCCACTGCTGTGAGGACTGTTAGTAGTTCTCCATAGGTCAGCTGCGCCTTTCCAAGAACTTTGCGTTCAGGCTCCTCTCAACCAGCTGCACCATACGCTCATAGTACCCTCCCCATCCTGGCACTTTCTCCAAGATAAAGTTCCAAGTGATCCCTTGGTTGGCGGCAAAATTGAGCATTCTCTTGTTGTGAAGTAATTGCCCCAGCCCCTTGTTGGCTCGCTTGAAAGTCTTCGCGTTCTTGGTTGTTAGGAGACTGGTCTGCCACGTCTGGCTATGAACCTGCGCAGGTACCTGACGAAGGCTTCTGTTGAGAGGTCTGGTGTCAGTTCTGCGCGTAACGCTCTCGAAGTTGCACAGGTCAATAAACAGATGTACGCTTTTTTCATTTGATTCGTAGTGCCGCTGGCGCTCTTTACGTATGCCGGGTTCCGGAGACTCTTGGTTCAGGTAGATCAGCGGTCGGTAATGGTCTGTACGGCACTCCTTCTCTTTTCTTACAAATGACGCATTGATGCAAGATCCTTTTCACGTACTGTCTCCCCTTCGGAATTCAGAAGTTAGTCCTTACTTCGACTAGAGTTTCCTTTATTCCATCATGATTAATCTTACGATGACAGGATTCGACAATCAGTCTTGTCACGTAATGTCGCCTTGGTAATAGGGCGGGGTAACGCTCTGCGACACTCAACGGAGCATTTCTAAGTCTTCCTTTGCACTTTAAAATGCTGTCTTCATAGATCTTCTTCCTTTGCAACGTCACAGTTCGGGTAGTTCCTCGGTGGCCCCCTTTAGCCAGGTGGGACCCTCCCACCACAAACTGTTATCAATGAGATCAGATGCGAGACATCCTCTGGAGACAACGTAAGCAGGATTCTCAACTCCAGGACAGTGACACCAGCTCTCCACATCGGTCAACTTGTGGATCTCGTCTATTCGGTTCTACACGAACTGCTTGTGCTGTTTGTCGGGTTGGATCCAATAGAACACTATGATGCTGTCGGTCCAACCAAAGACGTCTCCGATGTTCAACACCTGGGCTAAGGCTTCTTGTAGCCAGGATTAGTGCGGAAAGTAGGTTGAGTCTAGGGATACTCATAGGCGAAGGTGGCATGACTCTGCTCTTGGATGCTACGAGGCTTGTTTTGTAGCCATCTTCAGTTTCAATGCACAGGTAGACAACTGCGCAATATGCTCCCTTCGGAACATCTCCGTATCCGTGTAGGGTTGCGAACTCCACTCTTCTTTCTTCTTCGGGGAAGTAGTAGCGGCTAACAGTCATTTCGCTAACCTTTTCCAGGTCCGTCAACCACTTTTGTAGGCGGTTTCTTCCAGGCTGAGGGATGAGGCTGTCCCATTCACACTTGTTCAGGCAAAGTTCTTGTAATAGCATTTTTCACACCACCATTACTGGAGATATCAGTCGTAGAGGGTCAAATAGTTTGGCTGCAATTCGAAGAACGTTTCGCTTAGTAGGTTCCATGTTTCTGGCAAATTCGACGATCTTATTCAGCTTCATAACAATCTTGTCTTCCCAAGGTTCCAATACAGGCCTACTAGAATGTACTCTGCTGAGACTGGATCATGCGCATAGTACTTGGTAACGTGGTGTCGAAGTGTACCGTTGAGTAGGAACGGAGAACAGTTCATACCGAAGATAACTCGGCAGAAGCGATAAATCTCGATATTTGGATCCTCGTTTGTGACGTCATCAATCCACAGAAATCGCATCACATCTCTTTGCAGCTCATCTACTGCGATATTCAGAAA
>NC_090876.1:32959522-33009522 GCF_036669935.1 Montipora foliosa
TATGCCCCGATAAAGGAGCACTCTACGACTTAAAGGCCTCGTGAACCTTGGTTTTCTGATAAGATTAGGACACTGAAACGTGAAAAACGTCGATGGGAGTGGAAGTGGGTTAAGTCAGGCTTAGAAGTTCACAAACATCTCTACGGGAAGTCTGCCAATAATTATGCGGCCATCATGGAATCAAAGAGAGCGCACTACAACAGTAGGGTATCGAACTCCAGTCAGAAACAGTTATTTCAGCTGATTGGTGGCCTGTTCAAGATCAAGGGGTCTCCTATTTACGACTCTGAACTTGAACTCGCTGACAGATTTAGTGCATTCTTCACGGATAAGATCAAGGCAGTGAGGTCCGAGCTCGATGTTGTGCCACCCAGTAGTCTCTCGTCACCTTTCCACGAGCGGGCTCCTTCATGCACTTTATCTGCGTTTGAGGCAGTTTCATCACAGGTTGCCAGGAAATCCATCATGGCTGCGCCTTCTAAATCCTGTTCATTGGATCTGCTTCCAACAACTTTATTGAAAGAGGTTATCGATGACGTGTTGCCTTCTATAACCTTTATAGTAAATCGTTCACTAGAGTCCGGCGAGTTCCCGGCATCCCTGAAGCACGGTCTTGTAACACCTTCACTAAGAGACTCTGATCTTGACCATGAAGTACTGGAAAACTACCGTCCCATCAGTAACCTTCCGTTTCTTGGAAAGGTCATTGAATGCATTGTTGCAATGCAGTGCAGCTCAAACACTATCTGGCCATTAATGATCTGTATACCGCGACCCAGTCTGCATACCGCGCGGACCACAGCACCGAGACTGCCATGCTACGTGTCTCTAATGACATCAACTTGGCCCTTGAAAATCTTGATGAGGTTGTTCTAGTACTGCTTGACTTATCGTCTGCATTTGAGATCACTGACCATGGTGTCCTTATTAAAAGATTACGTACCCGTTTTGGTCTGAGCGGTTCTGTCCTCGCTTGGATCGAATCCTATCTGGCTAATCGTTCGCAGTCAGTTGTTATAAAAAAACGTTCACTCTAGTCCAGCTGAATTAGTGTGTGGTGTTCCTCAGGGTTCTGTGTTGGGCCCGTTGCTGTTCTCTCTTTACGCAGCGTCCATCGAAGATCTTAACACAACACAAGGCCCTCAATCTGTGATAAATGCAGATGACACGCAAATGTACTTGATCATGCCGAAATCGTAACAATGATCTTGTTTAAGTAATCTGGAGCTCTGCGCTCAGGACATCGTATCCTGGATGACTAAGAATAAATTAATGTGTAATTCATGAAAAACTGAAGTTCCTCGTTATCTACATCGTCAACCTGTAGCCTCGGTGAATATCGCTGGCCGAGCGTGAACACGCGTGACCAGTGCTTATCACTGTTCACTCATGTGAGTAATCTTTGCAAGTCTTCATCCTTTCCCCTTTGTTGCATTGGGAACATATATCCGTCAGTATTTCGATCAACCTGCTGCAGAAAAGCTGATTCATGCTTTTGTGACCTCTAAATTGGACTACTGCTACAAGTTCCTGTATGGTCTCCCCGATAAAGAAATCTCGAAACTTCAACGTGTTCAGAATTCAACCGCGCGCTTGTTCACAAAAACCAGAACAACGGATTACATCACGCCAATTCTTTGTAAACTTCACTGACTGCGTCTACATAAGCGTTTTTTTTTTTTTTTTTTTTTTAAGATTTTACTTCTCACTTACAAAACTCTGAATGGTTTGGTATCGAAGTATTTGAGCGATTTGATAACTTTGCATCACCCGAATAGGCGCCTTCGCTCTAACAACAACAACTCTTTGCGACTGTACAGAACAGTGTTTAGAACTAAGAATTACGGTGGTCGAGCTTTTCCGTCCTTTGCGCCGGCACTCAGGAATAACCTTCCGTTGGACGTGAGGTGCGCCCCATCCGTTAAGGCTTTTAAAATCAAACTTAAAGCTTTTTTGTTTAAATCTGATGTTTGATGAATGTATATGAATTATTTCTTTGCTAATTAACATTTTCTCTACTTTATGTATTGTAAGAGCATTGAGATTTTCATGTAATGCGCTTGGAAATGTTTTATTCTTATTAGAGATGCCGATCAGCCGGACGCTGTGACCTCGTAAACAACCTTGCTGCACGTTTAGTGTCTGTCACCAGAAAAACAGAACTGAATTTTTGCAGATACGGATGCGGCCGGGGCTAAACTTTAGAACACCCGACCACTAATTTATGCCTCGTCCTTCAAAGGGATGCCGCTTTAAAAAGGTAATAAGTAGTGGCCGGGTATTCTCAAGTCATTGACCTCTCGTTTACTACACGACTCTTCATGGTAATAACTCAGAAATACTCCTTTGTTCCCAAGGATAAGTATTACAATACACTTTTGCTTCAGTAGAAGCAAAAGATAGTAAAATCGGATACCGCGGGAAAATAACATTACGGTACCCCTAAACTTCTAGGCTAATCAGGACACATCTTTAAAGTGTCCATTACCTCAAAAAACCCTTTCCGCTCAACAATTTTCTACACTTGTCTAAAACTAATTCTTTGGTTCGCTTAACTGTCTCCTTGCAGGAGCAAGGGTGGCACAGTCGGTTAGTGCGCGGCCTTGGTGCAACAGGTCCCGAGCTCAATCCACGGATCTCATATCCTTGTTTCGACTTCTTTCCTTTGCATAACATAACATAACATAACATAACATAACATAAAACCTTTATTTACACACGATTGGATTTAAAGCTTACAAGCTTGTGGGGTCGTGTATGCTAACTACGACATAATAATATATACATGTAAAATGTTCGATAAGACTAACTAAAATTTTTAAAAATACACATAGTCGCTGAATCTGTGTCTCGATGTAGAGACTGCTGTGCCGTCCGTGTAGCTTAAGTAGCTTTAAATACCTTTAATATGGAGCACTGATGGAAAGATGAGGGTAAAATGAGCGAACCGTCGGCTTCCTGGGAGAATAACCTCCAGAGGGTAAGGGAATTACCAAAATTAAAGGAGGTGTACCTTTACCCGTTTGAGGCTCCTGACTGAAAAGTCGAACAACTGATACTAATGAGATCTACGACCGCGCAAGGAAGAGCAATGGGTTTAATACCAGGTTGACAACGTTTCCCGTCCTTTCAAAGAGAACAAAATGGTGAATTTTAATAACAAAAGATTCTAAAAACAACGCAATACATTTGGGACGATTTCGGAGAATGAAAAAAGTAGAAAGGTTTGTTCACGTGATAGGCACTTTAAACAAAAAAATTAACACTTCTACAGAGGGGAGCCTACGTTGTTACTTGTTAATATCTAACAAACAAACATGTTTTTTTCTTTCAACGATCGCGAACTACATGATATGCAGCATAATCAACACTAACAGTAACACGACTCATTTATAAAACTTCTCGTCGTTTCATAATAATAGTTATAATAATCACTTTATTGAAGTCTCAAGGTTATTTAGCCAAGCACGAGTGCTCTACTGATTGGGGAGACTACAAATCAACTGAAATCAGAACAAATCAAATCAAATGCTGGTTTTTGAGGAGAGGAGAAAACCGGAGTACCCGGGGAAAAACCTCTCGTAACATGGTAGAGAACCAACAAACTCAACCCACATATGGCGCCGAATCCGGGAATCGATCCTGGACCACATTAGTGGAGGGCAAGTGCTCCGCTACGAAGTTGTCATTCATTTTAGGAGGAACCGGAGGAGTGACGACCTATGCATTTCAACTTCTGTCCCAATAGTAAGCCTAAGTTGGTCACAGTGGCGTATCGCCGATACGAAAAACGACAGTGTACAGTCCCTGGTAGGTCACAGTGGCATATCGAAAAACAATAGAGTGTGCAGTCAAGTCGTGCAATGGAGGGTTCAAACCGCCGCCGGAAAAGCACACAAAGTAGGGAGTTTAGGCTAAGACGACGGCTACGGCAACGACAACGTCACAAAGTAAGATTATCATCATTGTTCAAATAGGAAAAATAATCGTGCTGCACGTGCAGACGAATTTCCGTGCATTTGTTGCCGTACTGAGTCACTCCAAAAAACAACCAAATTCTATCAACTTAACGCACCATTGTTAAGAAAATATGGTAACCCATCGGTGCGAGAAATCTTGGTTTTATAGCCATGACGCCATCGACCGTCCGTACATAAGTACGTACGTCCATCCACCCCTCCATGTATGCCAAAGTGACCAGTATCATGCAAGTTTACAGCATACATCTTTGATATTAGACATCCATGTTTCGATCAATTGACACCTGTCAAAACAAGGCATCCGCTGACCAGTATCACATGACCATATCGTGGGCTTAAGCTTAGAGCTTACCGAGGCAAGCTGTTTTTTTCAAGTTGACCGCTGGTCAGGTACTAGTTTCTTGATTGGATTGCAGGCTCAACCCAAGTTAACTCACCTAAACATATGCGAGGCTTCATTTTTTGCGCGCTTTCTGTCACTCGACGAGGCTACACGGCCATACTACATCAACGAAAGTTCTTATAAAGTCAATGCTTTTCGTGTTCTGGTGGAAAACGGTTTTGAAGAGGTTTTCTTTCTGCTTTTTTCGCTGGTTTCAATCCAGTTTGATATATCATGATATCTGTGGTCCACACTGGTAGCTACGCAGTTATTCAAGTCAAGCATTGTAGGTATATAAACTTAAAGTTGAGTGCTTATTTTTAATTTGCTTAGAGCTGCTTTTTTTCTCTGTATTGCAATTTTTGGCACATCTTTAGAAGTTCTGATACGGTTACATGATTCCTGGAGGACCTATGACTAGAACAGAAACGAAAGGAGAGCGAAAGAGAACGACAACGACAAAACAGAATACCAGTAATAGCTCATACTTAGTGGAAGAAGTTACCCCACAAATTATTTCCTTGGGCACTTAACCGTTTGTTATTTTTACTGAAGCGTTATTTAAAGTGGATGCATATTTTTAATAGGTGGTTTAATCGGTTCTTCCTTTGTTCAGGAATGAAAATCCAATTTTTATTGTCAACTGGAATTAAATAACAATTATCTGTTCTCTTTTGGACATAAAGAAAAAGTTGATTGTTTGTTTGTTTGTTTGTTTCGCTCTAAAACGCGAGCGAACAAGTGCTTTTTTAATCCATTTGCCCAACTGGTTTTCGTTATGCCTCGACTGTGACAAGAAAATTTTGCCCTTATGTTATAAACACGTAATCGCAATGAGTTCACGTAAAATTAGAGGGGAATCTCACTAGCTTGTGTTTTCAGAAGTTTGTTTAAAGCACCTAAACGTTATTTAAGTGTTGGAGTGGGTCTTCTTTGAAGTTCGTCCTTTCTTGGTTGCACAAACCCTGGTTACAAACGAGTCTAACAGACCGTGTCAGAAATTCAGCCATAGGTGAAAATCCTTGGTGGCAGCAAGGAGAACGTTATCGATAGGGTTATTTGCTATCACTTCTCTTTTAGGTGACACTTTTTGTTCTCACTTTTATCCATCAACAGTGTTATATCTTAACCTCCATATAATATCATACCTGTCTTTCTTATCACATAAGTTGCCTATTTCATCACCAAGGGTGTCCAGTAACAATTCCGCACAGGATTCATAGTCGTTTATACTACGAAGAACAATAACAAGTCGACTCATTCAATGAATACGTTGGAAAAATTAACTACCAAGTTAGTGTAACTTAACATTGAGAGTGAATACCACAACCGTGACTATTTATGGCGGACGTCGAGTGAAGTCAGGAAACTCGCTGTGAGGTGAACGAGTTGAAGTCCCTTAAATGGTATAATTTACTTTCTTTAGCACACTTAATATATTGCACTGCGAAAGAACTCGAAGAGTTCTTTCCTAATACAAGCCGTTAAGCAAACTTAGCAAATTCCCGTTGTTTGTTAAACGACCTCACGAAGTTCACTTCTTGGGACAATCTAAATTTATGTAGCTTCAATCCACAAACAGATTTAATACTTACACTGCACAGTGTAAAGGGGTAAACTGATTGCCGTCAAATGCATTGGAATGGTCGCCCTAAAAACAATACGAGTTCAAAGTGCTTAATGTTGAAGGATCTCGGGGCCTTGAATATTGGCACAACAGTAAAAAAACTAAACTGGCTGGATGCAATGATCAGCTTTTAACAAATCATGGTGGAGCTAACTTCGTGCTCATGAATGACAAATCCAGTCTACTGTCTGAACGGCAACTGAATCTTGCGCATCCGCATGGATCTTTTGATATGTCGAAAAAATTGAAAGCGCTCAAGACCCTGACGATTGATGACCAGCAAGTCAGGTGGAACCATGGACCAATACCATTCGGTATTTCTAGCTTCGTTGTGATTTGGGTTTTGTTGGCGCTGTTTTAATCAGATTGCACAGCAGGCGAGAAGTAGTTGAGAACGGAAAGTTGCCTCAAGCAAGATTTTCCAACTCTGTAAGTTAGGGTTGGCCAATATATATGTTGTTACGTAAACTCAAAGCAAGAATTGTTACACTATGCAGTTACCATCAGCCCAGCTTATAATCACTTTCCTACCTCGAGTAAAATATCTACACATGTATCGTGACCTGCAGATTGAAAAGTGCACGAAATTAGAAACACTAATAATACTGGAAGCAGAAAACAATAACAACGTTAGAGAGATGAAGATCAGGTCTTAACGGTGCGATACGAAAGCCTTCGTAACGGCTTTAGAACGGAAGGTCGGGTTTTAATAGTACTTGCAGATTTAAGTGGAATTTATAATAAGGCAAAAGAACCACTGTTATCACCAACTCTTTTGGCGTAGGATTACGCAACATACCGTTAAAACAAGCCCAGTGAAGCGGAGTGTAGCCATGATTGTCCATATAAACACCGCTCCCTACAACTTGTAGCAGGCAACTTAAAATGCCAACATGACCACATGCTGCTGCAAAGTGAAGAGGCGTGCGGCCATTGCAATCCCTGCCAATCAAAGCGAACGTCCTTTTAGCTCCCTCTGTGTTATTACTTAGAACAGCAACTGCTACCAATTCATGGTTAACTGAGGCGGCTAAGGGAATGGGGAGGACACTCGCATGACGCCATGGCAGCCATATTTGTGCCCTTAACTCATCCCTCGGAAATCGAACTATTGTTATGCCAACATTTTCGGTTGTTGTTGTCTTAGTTCGGCAATCAAGGTGACTGTAGAGTCATATCGCGTCAACAATTCGCAAAAGAACCAATTGTGACCGGGAAATTAAGGGCAAATGTTTAGAGAAGCGGGCATCAAATCCAGCTGTGGCATTTTAATGGTCATGACGCAAGCGCATTGGCGAAGGTATGAGGTACAACACTTTAAATGTTGGGCAAATATCTTCCTAGCAATGAGAAAGGTCGACCTCCATAACCAGAAACTTGAGTGCTGAACACTCAACGAAAACCAATTCCTGCTTGTTGTGTCACGCTGGTCAGCATCACATAAAAAGCAAGGAGTTACTTATGTCGCTGTCATTTGTTTTATCAACAGGAGTCGAGATTGCTGTCAGCTTAATAGGAATTGCATTAATCACAGGTCGATAATTTTAAAACAATTTAAAGCTGTCATGGGCTTTTTTTCAACAGCTGATGAAGGTTGGAAGTGCCACCAAAATAACACGAATCACTTGAACTACGATAATAATAATAATAATAATAATAATAATAATAATAATAATAATAATAATAATAATAATAATAACAATAATAATAATAATAATAATTACAATAATAATAATAATAATAATAATAATAATAATAATAATAATATCTGTCTATATCTCCTACTATGTAGTTGTCTTTGTCATTGGAAGTTACACCTTGTATAAGAGAACTAAACAAGCGATGACTAAAAATGAAAAGGAGAGGATTGTGTTCTTACCTACAAAGGGCATCCGCCTCTTTGTGTAACAGAGATTCAGCGCATTCATCGTGACCATTAGCTGCCTTTTAAGGTGAAAAAAGGAGAAAAAAACACGAACTCAGTTATTTAAAATTAACGCGTCCAATGCAACCATGTTAAGCAAACTGCGTTAGTACTCACGGCTCTGTGAAGTGCACTTCGATGATACATATCTAAAGCCAGTAAACTGGATCCTTCACCCAGTAATAAATTGGCGCAGTCAACGAATCCATTCCCGACAGCAGCCATTAGAGGAGTCCTAGTTAACAAATAAAAATAATAACATATACACGGGAACGTTTGACTGACGTTAATTTACGTTAATTTGGCTTACAATGTAAAAAGTAACTGAAAATTCAAGTCACCTCTTCCTACAGCAACTTAAAGAGTTCTCTGGAGTGTTTTGTGTATGGTAACTTGAACGCCGCTTTAGCTGTTTTAGGTCAAAATCTTCGCGATAGTGTCCCTTTTTCTCAGTATGATCCACTCATGCTTTTACAGTTTATCCCCAATTACTTGTCATTCTTAATCAAGATCTCGATCACACAGGTATACTCAAGTGTTTCTTTATTCGCGTCACTGAAACCCCAAGTTACTAAACGGCTTTTCCTTGCCCAAACTTTCCTTGACTTGAATAATTAGGTACCAAGTAGAACTTGCAAGTGGCAATATACCTTTCCTCGGCATCTGTGCAGTCTATAACGCTGTCTACTTGACTGTATTGAAGAAGCAATCTTAAACAATCCGTGTGTCCATTGTAAGCTGCAAGTAAATGGCAACAAAGAAATGCTAAGACCTGCGATCCAATCGAAACCCAAAACCTGTTCAGTGGTCAACTTAAAAAAAAAGCTGACCTCGATGAGCTCTAAACTTGAGCCCGCGATATGGTCACTTAATACTGGTAACATTGGCATACATGAAGGGGTGGACGTACATACGGTTGTACGGTGACCAAAACCAAATTTTCTCGCACAGATGTGTTACCATATAATCTTACCCATCGTGCTCCGCGCACACAGAAGGCGAGCGGAGCTCAGCTGGGAACTGGAGTCCGTTTCCCGAAACTCCAGAAACTTTTTGGGTCTTCTTTGGGTGTCAAAATTCCCTCTGTATCTCACGAAACGAAACGGTTTAAGTTGTCAAACTTCACAGTTATTCTTTTTCTTGTTATCTCGAAAACAACTTAAAAGATCAGCTTTCCAAAACAAGCGGATGGCAGTTTCACAAATGGCTTTTCGGGTTATTCGAGAAACGGGCCCTTGTCAGTTAAATCGCGTAAGAGGTGAATGAAATTATCCTAGAACATAATGAAATTTCGCATATTAGTACTACAGAATGGAAATTGATGAAAGATCATCGCAGTTAGAGAAGCAAGTCAACCAATGGAGCACAAGACCGAAAAGAGGCTCCTCAGTTTAATGTTACGCAGTGTTTTGCAGGTTGCAAATTAAGACTGTCCCTACGACAAAGGCTCACATGGTTTCGAGTGCAATAGCCCACTTTCGATACACTAAAATTCAGTCTGAAACAAAAGGCATCATAGGGACTCTTGTCAACACATAACGCGGTGATAAACATGGTGAAGTAATGCATTTTATGAAATCTAATCGGTTACTAATGGGTTATCTAATCTAATCGGCTACTTTTGAAAATGTATGTTGCAACACTAGAAACGCCAAGTTAGATTTTATAAAACGCCATGTTTATCACCGCTTTATGTGTTGTTTTTCTTACAAATGGCATCATCTCGATGCTCTAGGGCATAAATTCATACAAATCCTTACATTTATTCCCCAGAGCCTCGAGATGATGCCAAAATTGCAGGAGCCACTTGGGCGAATGCAATTTGTAGTCTTTGAAAAATTTTACAATTGCTTATTTATTACAAATTGCACAAGAAAAATCATGCGATTACATATTAATGATATACCGTTACGTGCAAAAATGTCCCCTTTATTGCGCTACTTTTACTTTCCTGTACGAGAAGGTTGAACCTGGACCATAAGCGACTTAGCAATTATTGATAACTACTAGTGTTTTTTTTTTTAATTAATAAAAAAACCACTAGACCATCGAAGCAAGCCGCTAAACAAACGCGAATTTTCATATTTAAATAGTTACCCATCACCAATCTTGAAAACTAACCAGTTTAAAATAGGTACTTTAACTTAAATACTGTAGATCAGCACTATTCAAAACGACCTATAAGTGCGGTGCAAGGGATTATTACGTTGGTGACCTTCTAATCTATCTACATAGCGTAATTGTCACGAGATGTCAAATGTCCTTCTCAACTATCCCTTTCAGCATACCTACACTTCTGGGTTGCGGGGTTGTAGTCTAAAACCTTGGCCAAACTTTCGAATAAAGTTGGATCCCACATGCAACATTGTTCGATGTAAATGTTGAAGTAGTGGCAATACACTATGCAACATTGCTTGATGAAACTGATTCAAGTTCAAGTTCGCGCTAAATTTCAAAATATGGCGCTAATACTGAAACGAAATCCGCTCGTAGCGTTTATGCTACTGGAGCTGTTTGAGAAGGGAAATGACGGATTCAAGCGAGGAAAGACCAAAGAATGGTTAAGAGAGTGTGATGCAATAATGCTTACCTGCAGCATGAAGTGGCGTTCTTTTGGTTACATTGTCATAAACTAAAACTTTAGCATTGTGTTCTAAAAGACATTCTACACAGTCACTGCAAAAGAGATAATGTGAAAAATAAAATGAGAGATTTTTCATGTACCACTACTGAAAGTGGCTTTCAAAAAGTTGTTGTATTATACTCATGACAAAAACTTTTCGTAAGAGTATGAAGAAAGGAGTGATTGGATAACGAGGGCAAAAAGACCTCAGTGGAATAGGCCAGTTTCGTCATTCTACCGGTTGGGTTGGATCGAGCATGAAATGGAGGCTAATGCGGGGGAATCTTTCATATGAAAATTATTTCCCACGCATTAGCCTCCATTTCATGCTAGATCCAGTCTAACCGTGAGAATACGAAAGCGGCATATTTTAGGCTCCTAGGTCCATTTGGCGGTTTCTGGATTACAGCTTTTTATTTCTTAGAAAAGGGATAGAACCGAGTGAAAGGAACGATACTTATAATGTTCCTCTGTAATTAATGAAAAATGCCAAATGGAAAGAATAAATCAAGCGATCATAGCAAAGTGTACTTGATCAATAAATCAGGAAATACTGCTACCCTCAAAAAATGTGGAATATGTTAATTGCCTGTTAAATTCTAATTCGCCTTTTTCACCAATCCCTTATAATACAGTTCATTTTGGGGGTTTATTGGCATTAAAACAACGGATATCCAGTTCACTGAAGCATGATACAGTCCCAAGAGTAAATAAGTCGTATTGTTTTTATGTAAAGACCCCCCAAAGCAGAGGCATGACAAGCTGAACACTGATTAAAGAATTTATGTATAAGTCAAGGTCTCGGTAAAGGAAAATGAGGTGTCCGCAGGCAAAAAATTGTTGCGCCGCTATTTTTTGTATAGGATCAAACTACATATCGTATTAAAGCTAACAAATTGAACTATTTGAATAAAGTTTTTTTTTTGTATTTAAGGTTGCCTTTTAGTTTTGAGGCCTCAAACGACAGAGTCTGCTGCATAAGCTCCTGCCCCTTCACTTTATTGTGAATTTTGTTGCATCTTAGTCACAGATGGATGCACTCCAATACCGTGTGAGAAATCTTTTATATGTTAAGAATTGAAGGAAAAATCACACACCAAAGTCGAAACTGTCACCTCACACTTAATTTGGGCAAAAGAAAAAGTGCCATAAAACCAGTCTATGAAGACAAACGAAAAGTTCCTCACACGGTATTTGAGGTAGTACAATCATCTATTAGAACTAAAAATTTGGAAGCGATATCTGAAAACCCGTCGGGACAAGAGGTCCGAGAAGTTGTAAAATTGGCGTCAAAATAAAGCCCCAGAAAATCGAGCTTTGAATATTTCGCATGCAGTAGACCGTCTGCTGAGCTGGTCTGCTGAATAGAAACTCCGCCCCCTATTTGAAAGCCAATTATGCTGCCTGGGCCAATCAGCGTTCGGGCACGTGGTAAGGTAGCAGATCGCGCGTGATTGACATGATACGTCAATCATTTTTCGCGCGCTGACTATGGTGGGAAACAAAGAAAAGTGATTTTAGCGGTTTTAAAACTAATTTTTTAATATTTTTTTCGGAAAAAATGATTAACAGCCCACCGACTCAAGATTTGCAAAAACAAGAAATTTGAGCGCGACGCCAAATTTACCATTACCAAGACCTTAAAAGAAAAGAAAGCAAGACATACGCATGTCCTTGAAATGACGCAAGATAAAGAGGAGTGTGACCTGAAAAAAGCAAAACGCCATTATCATTTTCACTATTATTATTTGCTGTAGCATCTAAGGCTAAAAAGAAAATGCTTTCCCTATCCATTACCCTTGGGAGCAAGAATCAACAAGTTCCTAAAGGTTCCAATTGTTTCCAAAATCCCTAAAGGAAAAAGCTATTCCCGCCGCCGCCACCATTCATCGTGAGTGTGAGCGCCATAGAGGTGACAGAATAACCGTTGAGGGCTGAACTGTTCTGCTGCGGCTACATAAAGTAAATTGTCAAAGTGATTTTGAACATATCATATTATGGACTTACCATCAGAGTCTTTAATATCAATATCAATAAAAGATTCTAAAAGCACTTGAAGAGCTTGAACATGGCCATGATAAGCCTATAGAAAAACACCCACAAGTGTTACGAATATTTCAGTGAAATTTTGGTTTCATTTGACACTGACACATGATTTCGGCAATGCTAGTGAGAAACAATAACTTGTACCAATTATCGAAAAAATGAAAAAGTAATAATTTCTTGCCTATTGTCGTCATATTTTAGGGTCAACAAGTATTTACAGTACCACAGACCCAGGGATGCACAGAAGAAAATTCCCACTGACGATTTCAGATAGGTCTGTGGAGTCATTCTGACTGACATCTGTGCATAGTGCTGACTACAGTTACCAAAGACAGGTAACCTCTAATCATGTACAGGTAATTCTGGCTTGCTTATGTGAAAGGCTTGACTAGTTCCAGAAAATATTAACTTTTTCAGAAAAAAAAAAAACACAATTTCATGCTCTTGCATTACTGTTTCATGACAATTAATAGATGAACTAAACCACAAAGAGGAGGACAAAAATGGATTTTTCAGCTGGGTTGATATGGTTAATTGACCACCGTGAAACAAAGAAATGGAGCGCCACAGCTTACCACCAAATGAAGAGGAGTTGCTGATGGGGAGCCCGAACTCTTATTCAAAAGATCAGTAGCTGATACGTCTAATAACTGAAAAGCGACATACAAAAAATATTTCATTTAAAGCAAGTGTAGATTCCCAGTCAGTCACTTTTTGCCACCAAGGCATTTCATTAAAGCAGAATTTTCTTCATCTGTCAAATTTTGTCACCTCCATTGCCTCCTTCAGTAGAATAATGCCACAGCAAGGCAGGAATGCTTGCATGCATGTACACATAAGTATGTTTAGGTCTTCCTTATACAGAGGTTAATTAAATCTAGGTCCCACTGAACCTTCAGTGAGTAAATTCAGCTGTCACATCGTTAATTTTACAAACCGGGGAATTACTCTTTGTTTTGTCATTCTCATCTCTTTGAAGGAACCAAGTCAAGCCAAATTATTATCACAATCAGCATGCCACAGTTTACCATTTCCAATGCCAGTTTGTGTCCCTTTGCAGCTGCAAAATGCACAGGGCTGTAACCTTGTTTATCTCTTTTACTTGCATTGGCTCGATTTCTCAGTAAGTGCTCTACACACCTGGAATAACACAAAGAAAATAATAATGGCTACACTATTAATTTATAGCATCTTTTTCAGACCCACTTTACTAATGACGATCTAGAAATCTATCAAATCATTATGTTAAAAAATGATGGCCTCCTGAAAGAATACTTCTAGGTGCACAACTTGACAACTACTGAAATTCGCAGTTGAAAACCTTAGGGAAAAACACAACAAAGAAACAATTTGCCAGGTGTATCCAAGGGTTTTCACTGTGGGCAGCTGGCCCCTTGACAGAATAATGCCCTCATGGATGGCAAATCTCAGCAACCCGGCCATAAGCCAGCATAATTTCCAGGAACCTGTTACACTCATGATAGAATCCAACTTGCTTTCAGTAAGTTTTGCAGTCGGTGGCTGGGAAAGTAAAGTACACAGTTGGGGAATCGCAAGCGCCAAAGTTGAGAGTCTGAAAGGGGATCTGGGGGCATGCTCCCCCAGAAAATTTTGAAATCTACAAGCTTCGAAACGCCATTTCCAGCGTTTTCCAAAAGGTGTTTCCTCTATAAGGCAATGGAAAATAGGCAATAAAACACTACAATTATAGTCATTTTCAAAGAAATTGCTGGTTTATCAGTATTTAAATACATTATAGGCAGAATGTGATGTAAATTGAGCACCAACCCCTAAATACGTTTGTTTGAATATCGGTAGACATTTTTTTTTCTTGTGAAGACTCCATAATTAGGAGTTCAGTGAAGCAAGTAAAGCGATTCTATTTTTGTGATAGAGAATGGTGCAAAAACACCTACACAGTAAAACTTTTAAATGGTCGCGTGAAGTAAGCAGCAGGGTGGACGAAAGTACCCGGCGGTCTATCGCCAGTAGCCGCCTTCTATTGAAACCTCAGAGAATCAGTAGAGGGAAAAATAGAGGGCGGCGTGGAGAGAGGGAAACCTTAAAAACAAATGCTAGAGATTTGCTAAAAACCACTTGAGACCTCAAGGAACATAACTGTCACAACGCTACAACCATCAACGTGACCCTGCACTCATACAATTAACTATTGACCACTTAACCATTGTTGTCTGACCCCTTTCCACTTGACAGTTAGACTGCTACTGGGCAACCCCTGGCCACTTGTAATGGTTAACTTTGTTAAATTTGTATTTTACTAAATAGAAAAGAGACTCATTTCTTAAACCTAATTGCCCTTACTTAGCATCCCTATCAGCAGCAGCTGCATAATGCAAAGGAGTGCATCCTCTGGTATCAGTCTTATTCACATTACAGCCCGATGTCACTAGAGACTTCACACATAAATAATTTACATGGCCAGCAGCATAGTGAAGAGCAGTTCTAAAAAAAAAAGAAAACCATCAGTAAGAAGTGGATGTTACATTAATCACAATTTAACAACACCATCATTTTAATTGTCAGATGTCATCAATACACATGCACTTGTACATGCATCAAGAAAAGTTACCCTCTGAAACATCATCACTGGTGTTATTGCCAACATTAGATACAGTGTATGTGACCATAAAACTGTTAAGTAGCAGTTTGGTGTATTGTTTGAAATTTTACACAAAAGTTGACTAGAAAGTTCAATGAGACAGCAGCATGAAAGCCTTACCAAGCAAAACAATGAACAATTTGGAAATACCAGGAACTACTAACCTCTTACAAACTGGTCGCAAAGTCTGTACAAAAATGACCAAGGGCCAATATTCCCCAGTACAGCCCTCGAGCAAGGGAGGTTAGAAAGTTGTTTATTATATGGCATTGTTTCTTTTGAGCAATTAGACACTTCTGTGAATGTTTGTAATCTTCGTCTTCCAAAAGAGAACTTTGAACGGTAACCTTTTCAATGTAAAACTAAATTCTGCTTGCTATAATTGTACTTTTTTCAAAGTTTGTGTTTTGTGCTGTAAAATCTCGACCAAAAACCAGCCAATCAGAGTGCTCGATTTAAGCTGAGAATTGCTTGCCATATAATAAAAGTTGATATCATACCAACATTAAAGAACTTCAATGAATAAAGTTACTACTTATACCTTCCTAATTTATCAACAGCAGACCAATCAGCACCATTACGTATTAGAAGTCCTAGACACTCCAGATTTCTAATAAAAACAGGAAAAAGAAGAACTTCACAATTATTTTATCAGAAATAACTTTTGAATAATTATTATTCAAAAACAAACTTTGACCTGGACTGCCTAAGATTGACAAAAAGAAAAATGTAAAAAAAGAATAGACCTTTTTTGCTTGTACATTTTGTTTTCCCAATACAAATCATGTGATAATACTCAGGAGGATTGGTCCTTTGTTTTGCTCATTAAAAAGAGCGCATGCAAGCATGAATACGTCTGCATGTACTCTTTTTAATGAACACGAGAAAGGACCAAATCTCCTCAGTATTATCACTGAGTGTTCAGTTTTCTTCTCCAGGGACGGAGTCCAAACTTTACAACTGGGGCACTTGGGAGTTTGGTCACTTGATGGATAGGCCCTTCCGTAGAATGTGTGTCGTTCCCAGCAATGCTGTCTTCTGAATTTCCCAGAGGTTTACGTTTCCTGGAATTTCCCTCATAAGCTTTTCTGAGCCCTTCTTAACCACCCCTAATGCACCTACAACCACTGGGATAATTTATGTTTTCATCTGCCACATTCTGGTAATTTCAATTTCCAGATCTTTAGACTTGGAAAGCTTTTTGGAAAACTTGGTGGAGGTATTTTTGTCCGAAGGTATAGCCACATCGATGAGAGTACATTTCGTATCCTGATTATTCTTGATGACAATGTCAGGGCGGTTTGCAGAAATCTCTGTCCGTATGAATAGGCATGTCATAAAGAATGGTGATATCATTCTTTTCTTCCACCGTTTTTGGTTCATGTTTGTACAATGGTCACTTGTCTACTGTGTGCATATTGTACAGTAAACATCCGCATATACGAACAAGTGGCTTAAGAAAATCAGGCTGAAATTTGGCTAATAAAGCTCCATATAAATAAGAACAAGTTCAGCCTGATAAATATAACATGGATGAAATGTACCCGTGGGAGTAATTGAGTTGTAGGGTTGTTTTCCAAGATTTCATATTCTCTGTTATAAACCTTGTGATGGTTGGGTATACCTTGCACATCTCAAGTGTTTTCTCAATCCAGGAATAAGGGACACTGTCAAATGCCTTTCTGTAGTCTATCCATGCCATGGATAAGCTTTTTTTGTGTGATTTTGCCTCTTCACCTACCATCTTGTTGATGAGAGGTTGGTCTTTACAACCATAGCTTCCTCATCGGCAGCCTTTTTGCTCAACTGGTAGCAAGTTGTTTTGTTCAAGGTATTGGTACACTCTATCAGCGACGATAGACGTAAGGATCTCATACATTGTCGGTGGGCAGGTGATGGGTCTATACTTTTGCGGGTGTTTAGTGTCTTCAGCCTTGGGGAGTAGATAGGTAATGCCCTCAGTGAGCCATGCAGGACAGTTTTTTGGGTTTTTCATTATTTCACTGTACCCTTTTGCAAGGTCTCCACGTAAAGCATATAGATTTTTTATCCAGAAATTTGTCATCTTATTTCTGCCAGGGGCTTTCCAGTTACTTGTTTTATTTATGGCTGACGATGTTTCACAGAGGGTGCAGGAGGATGCTTCCTTGTTGTGCTCTTTACTGGTCCCACAAATACTTGCCCAGAACGTCTCTGTTTCCTCGACAGTTGGAGAATCCTTTACATCAATCGACTTATTATTATTATTATAATTGTTGTTGTTGTTATTATGATTATGATGATGATGATGATTATTATTATTATCATTATTATTATTATTGAGGTGGTTTGCCACAAACAGACATGTCTTTCCTCGAAATTAAAGTTGTTTTCCCTATGAAGACAAGCATTTAACCATGAAGCTAAAATTTTTAACTTTAAAAATACTTGAATCTTAAAGGGGACAGTATTTGTCTGTTGTTGATGTCGTTGATAAGTCGTTTGTATGGTGTGGGAAGTTGTGGGCATCGGTTTAGTGTTATATGTTCTACATGTAAGTTAGTAAACCAGCTTTCCAGTTGCATTTGGGTAACACATTCAGCAGAGTCCCAGTCAATTCTGTGGTTTGTCTGTAAATGGTGTTCAGCAATGTTATTGTTGATGTCACCATTTCTTGTTACTCATTTGTGCTCAGTCAGTCTTGCATTCAGATTTCTGCCGTTCTCATCAATATAAGGGGCCTGGCAGTCCAAGCATTGATCCAACTTGTAAACTGCTCCTTCACTCCTTGTCTGTCCTTGTGTTCATCTTTGTCTTTAAAGTTAGTCAGTAGTTTTTGTAAAGTAGTGATGGGTCTGTAAGCAACATGGATGCTGTAAGGCTGTAGGATCTGTGAAATAGTTTCAGATTTTCCTTTGAAGTAGGGTATAGCATTATAACACTAATAAAACTGTAAAACAAAGGAATCTATTAATCCAAAACTTGCCTTTTAAATTACAATGTTCTGCACAATACATTTGTTGGATAATTATACACATACATGTATGTGTAGTCTCATTAAATAAAGGAAAAATATAACATAAAATTTCCTGGTCCTTGTGAATGCCAGGCTTACAATAATTTATACTATGGTATAGGACCCAGTTGTTCAAACGAAGGATAGCGCTATCCGACGGATAAATCACTATTCACTGGATACAGTATATCAATTCCGTTACCCAATGGATAGTGGTTTATCTGCTGGATAGAGTTAGCCACCTTTTGAACAACTGAGGCCAGATGCACACAACTTACCCACTACATGCTGCAGCATGAATACTGGTGTGATCATTGTCATCCTTAGCATTGACTGCATTACCTGGTGAAGCAAAGAAAAGAGCAGTGTGTCTATGGCAAGGCCTACAACATTGAGAAAGCATTCATGTGTTAATTATCCCTATGAGCTTGTTTAATTTATGGTGTCTAAGAACGACTTAAAGGGAGAGCAAAGACACCTGCTTTGATACAAGAATGGCTGCATGTTTTGCCTACCTTAATTCCTGTCACCTGCATCATGGTATAAATATCTTTCCCCCTTTTTAATAATTTAATAACAACTCTTGCTTTAATTATCTTCACCAGCTGTTTATAATGATCATAGTAGCCCTCAGTGTTGTGTAATGAAATTTTACCAATTCTTTGAAATGGTACCTGGCAGTGTAAAGTCACCTTTCCAGAAAGACCGTTCTATTGAACAGTACATGTGGACAACAATCAGTAGAGCCAGCAACTCACCATATGATATGAGCTTTCTACAGCAGTCTGTATATCCACCTAAACTTGCCATGTGAAGTGGTAACATTCCAAATGAACCTCGCCTGAAAGGCATTAAAGACAACCCAAATTATCCAATAAGAATTTCCATCAATGGTTTAAGCCTCATTGGCCTTATTCTTCTCTTTGTGAGCATTAATTACAGTGTAAAGTAGGCATTACCTTGCGTAATGAGCCCCACTGGCCAGCAACACACTGAGCAGTAATTCCTGACCATGCCGTGCAGCTATATGAAGAGGAGTGTTGCCTCTTATGTCTGCTGCATCAACATAGCAACCTGAACAGAAAAAAAAAGAGAAAATGTAAAACCAAAAAACCAAACAAGTCAGAACCAGAATCCTTCCAAGAATCCATTATCATCTCGTTATAGAACAAACTGGAATTTGGCAAGTAGATAGTAGGTGAGTTCCTCACCAAGCCGTCAAAGTGGACATTGTCGTGTACCTGTGAACGATCTTTGGTTCAACAAAATATTAATATTAAATACTTCTTCACAATGCAAATCTTTATTGAAAGTAACAGGATTTGGTGACAATTTATATATATTACTTTTAAATTACAAAAAGTAATGTTTGCAAATATACAGTTGTAGTTATTAACAGTACTACCACTGATAGAAATTTGTTTGCACTACAAATTTTTATAACACATGCACACTCACCTAACACAATTAAGACACAAGCACAAAAGACATAAAAACAAGGTGGATATCAGACATGTTACCGGTACTTTAAATAATAATTATGAACTAGGTGCATAATGAAAATTTAAAATTAAGCCTGAAGGTAATTTGTTGCCTTAAACTCATCAAAATCGATTTGTCTTCTTTTCAGTTTTTGGCAGTAAAGATACTAAATATTTTGGAAATAACAAGCAGTAATTATTTTCATTTTTTTTGTATTCCTTTGCAAGGTGACAATTGAGCATTGTCAACAATGTTATGGACTTAGCAAAAGAGTTAGATGTGATGCAGTTCAAATGGTACATACCATTTTGCAGAAGAGTTTGGGCTCTAGAGCAACGACCATACAAAGCAGCATAATGAAGGGGGGTTTTCCCAGATTTGCACTGAATACAAAATAATTATCATTTTATTATCATCAAACACTGGCAAGGAGGTTCTATAGGCCACTTTGGAAAATACCATAATACTCTTTGTTTGCCCCCCCTTCCCCCCCTATCCCCCCCTATCCCCCCCAGATTTTGCATAAGCATTGTTTGCAGTTTCTCTTGGGACTTTTAATGGTCCCATGCATTAATGCATGTTCCTATTGGTTGAAACTGACATCACCAAATTTCAGTTTCTTGACAGAGCTCTTCCAGAAATATTCTCACACAAGGTGGAAGGAGATAAAAAAAAATTTCAAATTTACTTTGCAACAATGGTTGCTTGAATAAGAAGAAATAATTAGAGATTATGATAATGAGTGGGTGACTGTATCAAATGCCTTTTTTAAAGTCAATCAAAATTCCACAGGTGTATAATTTTTTTTGTCCATATTGCTTTGTACAGTATTAACAATATCAAGGATTGCATGTTGTGTAGAGCCACTGTGAGCAGCAAAGAATTGAATTTTTCATTTTGTTTTCTATGCTCACCTTTTGCTGTAATCAATTTCTTATTCATGTATCACCAAGGAGACCTCTTAGTATCAGCCTTATGGTTTTTCAGAGGTCTCCTCATTTGTAAAGTTCATATAATTTTGTATTGTGGCAAATAAAACACTGATTGATAATTAAATAACTACCTAAATGATTAACTTCAATTAAACAACCTGTTCGTTGACACACCTGTAAGTTGGGACTGGCACCATCTTTTAACAACAGCTCAAGACACACATCACCTTGCCCTGATACAGCAGCGTAATGCAAGGGAGTCTAGAAAACAATTATAGATAACATAATTATTTTATAAAAAAGACATGCATTGCATGCATTACATAGATGTGGTTGCGCAGTAACTTGACACAGTGCTTTATTCCATAACTGTCAACTGAGCTGCTTTGTTTTTCAAGAGAATCAAGTTATTAAAATGATTGAAAGGGCGGTAGCTGTTCAGCTTATTAGTTACATTCATGAGAACCACTTGGGAGAGGTTTTCAAAGAGCACAGTACCGAGTGCACGATGACATTTTAAAGGCTATCAATAATCCACAAACCGTTGTCCTGTTGCTACTAGTCTAAGACATGTCTGCTGCAAGTCCTAGTTGTCAAATTGAAGTCAATCTATTATAGTTAATGGGACGTATTCCTCATCACATGATATTGAGTATGGTATGCCGCAGGGATCATTTCTGTCCTCGGCCCAATTATATTTGTTATATACATCTCGCCTTGGCGACATTATAAGGAAGCACGACATGGAATTTCATTTTTAAGCAGATGACTCGCAAATTTATTTTTCCTTTGATTCGGCTAAACCAAACTGTTCATTTGTGGTTTCCGTATTGAGGCTTGTATCCATGACCTTGTGTCCTAGATGTCATGTAACAAACTGAAGCTGAACGGCAACAAGATGGAACTTTCAATTATCAGTCCTTAACATCAACCTTCTATTTCTTTTCCGTCTGTTACGGCTCACGACAGATCCATCATCAAGCCTTCTTTATCTGCCAGAAATATCAGTGTTGTCTTTGACAATCATCTTAATCTTCAACGTAAAGTAACTGCTGTTTGCAAGTCGGCGATTTTTTATATCCGTAATATCTCTTGAGCAAGGAAATTGTTATCAGAAGAACATACTATGGTAAATGCTTAGTTCACGCCTTTGTAATATCCAGGCTATATCATTGTAATTCCTTGTTATTTGGCCTTCCTAAGTACCTTTTTCAGCGCCTACAACGTGTTCAGAAGTGTGCAGCTCGACTTGTGTTATGTGGTCGCAAGTTCGACCTAATCACACCCTTGTTGAAAGAACTTCATTGGCTCCCAATTGAGCAACGAATCATTTTTTAAAATTTTATTTCTCACATTTAAAGCCATGAACACTTTAGACCCCTGATTAAGTTGGCAGGGATGGCACTAGGATTTTTCAATCTGGGTCCTGGGACTCGCATGTTTGGCCAAACTGGGGTCCCAAGCATTTTTTAGGTGTCCAAAAATTTCCTATCTTATCGTATTTTTTAGGCTATAAGAAAGAAAGTGTAACCAACTTTCTAATCTTTTTCTTTGGACAACAGCTTATTAAGACAGTAATGAGTACTGTAACTAGTATCAATAATAATAATAATAATAATAATAATAATATAATGTGATGTTTATATCGGACAAACAAATAGACTAGACAGTGCTCAAATCATTTATCACTGAGGTGTTCTATCCAGCATTGTCAAGGGAAGCTTTGAAGCAATACCGCTGATGTACTTTTGTGATTCACCTGATTCATGTACCATACAAGTGCTGATTGCTGGAATTTCGTGCATCCAGTCATGGGCAAGTTCTTCTTTCCAGCTTTTACCTGGCCCGTACATGTGTACAAATCATAGAAAACTTGTTGCCCAAATTCCTTGTTCACAACCATGCAAACTCTTTCAGCCAATTTTAGCCAAAAACTCTTTATCTAAAATTGACCATGTCTTCAACCTTTCACAGTTCCTATTCAAGAAGTGTGAGCGCTTGTAATTCTCAATCGATCAATGAGCAAACAAATGGTAGGAGCTCAATTATGCTTCCCAGAAGTTTAGTCACCTTCACCAGTCTCCTTTGCATGGCTAAATCCAATATGGCAACCACTATTTTACTTCAAATTCATTATTAATTTTATTATTATTGTTTTGCATGTCGCCCAAACAACAGAATAATTATACTGACAAGTCAAAGCAAGGTGTGTGAGTTATTTAAGTCAGTGCCTTGCATCCTAGGACGCACTAAAATTTTGATGATGCATTTTTTTGGATTTTATTTGCGTAAAAGTGCACACGTTCTGTGATGCTAGGTTTTGGTGGGAACTCGTGCCCTCTGGTGATATTCATCCAAACCCAGGCCACTGCTGATCCTAAACCAAAATCCTAAACCAAAGTGTTCCACGTGTCACAAGACATTTAGACTTTCAACAGCAACCAAATGTGTAAACTGTGGTGATTCATTCCATAAGAAGTGTGTGAGATGGAAGCCACAATTAATGAAATGACATGGAATTGTTTGTCTTGTGTCAGGTACTTTGATTCATTTCCACTTGCTTTGATGGATGTTATGGATCATAACAATGATATTTCAAACCACAGCTTGAATGTTCAACAATGATCCGTTATCTGAATTTAGCATGAGATTCCTTAGGAATCTCAAGCTAGGGCACGTTAATATCAATAGCTTGGGGTTGATGCAAGTTCGCGGAAGTTGATGACCTGCTTATTACTATTAAACTTACAGGATATTTTGGTGATTGGTGAATCTAAGCTTAATGCTTCTTTTCCCTGTACTCAGTTTCAAGTACCTGCTTATAGACTATTCTGGAAAGATGAAAGTGCCAACAAGTCTGGAGGTGGTGTGGTTAATTTGTCCTTCAAACATTAAGCCACGCAATTAAGCAAAAAACAATGGTTTCATTCAAACAACTGGGATGAAGATTCTTTTGAAAAAAACCATTAGAGTTTCTTAGTACATTGTACATTTAAAATTGATAAATCTTAACTGCTATTATTATTATTATTATGATTATGATTACCATTATCATTATCTAAATGAAGTAAGGAGCTTACCATGCCTTTCTTGTTAGTCGCATTAACTGAGGCTCCATAACTCATCAGCTCACTGATAACAATATCCTGGCCATTCAGACATGCTATGTGAAGGGGTGTGTTACCGTTCAAGTTCTGGGCATCTACCTGAAACATGAAGTAGGAAAGCATAAACATACAAAGGCAATAACAAAATACTACAAACTGTACATAATTATGCCACATAGTGTGCATACAAAATCACCAATATAGACATTTAAGGACGTTTGCGCTAATTGTTTGTGCGCAACTTTTACTGCGCAGGTAACACGACTGTAATATGTCATGCATTACTTCAAGCATTAGTTAAGATCTTATGGCGACAAAAACACTGGGGAAAATTTTCCAGGTCGCTAAAGAATGGCACATTTATTTCCAATTCATCATAAAATGTTAAAGTGGTATTATGATCAAAAAATCATTTCCTTTTTTTCTTCAGATTTTAAAATAAACAAAAACCTAACTGGCAAAATTTTGAGCTTTGAGTTTTATCCAAAGGCTGTTTATTTTGAGTGTAAGTTTTGGATTTCATGGTCCGCCATTACTCACGTTCAAGACTGGCTGATTGGACTTCAGAGGGTTGGATCTAGAGAAAATGACGTCATTTACTCACTAGCTTAAAATTTCAGCGTGTAAACGCAATTTATTATTTATGCAAAACACGGGTTGAAAAGTCTGAAAGCCCGAAACTCCCGTGCTGCATATTAATTAGGTCGCGTACACACGCATTGCATTCTTAAACTAGTGCGTGTTGGACGTCATTTTCTCCTCGACTCAGCTCTCTCAAGATTTTAAAGTTAGTAATGGCGGACCAATAAATAAGAAAATTGCAGCTAAAATAAACAGGTGTCTTTTTAAAATCAGAACTTAAAACTTGGGTGAGTTAGTGTTTAGTTAACATAGTTTTGAAATCCAAAAGAAAAACAAATTTTTTTTTGGTCGTAGTACCACTTTAAAGAGAAAGGACCGGGAGGCTGGAAAAAGGTCGCTAATCGAGTAGTGGTTAAGAGTTTTGAAAACTCCAGAAGGTTAGTTTTAGTCAGCAAAGTTGCATAAATTTAATGGGGTTGGTTTTTAATGTCGGAAGATTTTCGCACGAACGCCCTTAATGGAGCAAGTGCTGTTGCTTAAAGCACATGAAATTTACATTTCATTTCTCAAACCTGTAAGAAGAGAGAATAATTTAAACCAATACATGACTGTTACGAATCTGATGAGTTACAGAAGACTGTGATTAGTGGAATCTTGATGTTCTCAAGACTTGTAACAGCTCAATTTGCATATGCATGTAATGTTCATGTATTTCCAAAGCAATAAAATTCTTTATGGCGAGTGGATAAAAGAACATGCTGCTTAAAACTTCATGACAGCACTGCTTCAGCCCAGTGTCATCACTGTAATTATCACGGGTCATGGTCATCATCATCATCACCCACAATCATTATTCTTACCGATGCTCTTTGACTGAGTAACTGCTTCAGTGTGGTTAACTGGCCTCCAGCAGCTGCTGCATGCAAAGGGGTGTAGTGCTAAGGACAAATTGCATGAATACAGATTGTATTGTATAGAAAAAGATGCTCAAGAAGGATCTCTTCAAGAAGAGATTCTCTACAATAATTATTACAAAAACAAGTAATTTGACCACCCTTCCGTTTAATGTGGTGACTGATCATTTAGAAGGATGCTTGACGAGTGTAAAACTTTACAATTTTTTTTGGCTCTATTAAATCCTGTACCAATAACTACTAATTTGCAGAACAATTTTCAATAAGAGCCACGCAGGTTGTAAGCACTGATAGTGACAAAATAACTGAGCAATTCAAATAAAGCATAACGTATGTGTATTATCAGAAAAGAACAAGCCACTGAATCCTGTCATATCAAAAATATTTTTTGATTCCATTACAGACTATCTTTTTATCAAGTGATGGAATTAATATTATGTTCTGTCATTGTTTATAGTGAGATCAAATGACAAAACATCTTGAAAATCAAGGGGCACTCCTAGTTCGATGTTGGGGCATGCCAATAAAATGATTTTTGTTATAGGGACATACGTGCTGTGAGCTTAATAAGGTCCCCCACTCTGGTCTACAGTTGCAAAAAATAATGTTTTTAGAGCTTCACAACAATCAACATAAATTATTTAAATGTTAACAATTAAATTTTTCATGGTAAAAGTATACCAAACAGCTTAATTAATACCTTCTTGTCTTTACAGGTAATCTCAGCACCTGATTTCAATAAAATGGCTACACACTCAATACGTCCTACAAGATGAAAAAAAAATTGTTTCCTTTAAATGTAATATGTGGCTCCAGAAAATATCCATACCCCCCCCCCCCCCCCACTGATGGTTCTTCAGTTTAAAGCCCCCACCCCCCTGGAATTTCCACTGTTTTTCCACACCTCAATTTACAGCTTTGCGAATTTCCGACATTGTACACTTAAATAAATCAGGCATTACTTGTTTAGATATAATGTTTTACTTTATAATTTCTTTGTACACAGTACACATTCTCTTTCTTTTGTACTGCTAAAATATTTTCGTAACGCAACGCAATGATCAGATGATTGACAATGTACCGACAAACTAAAGAAAGTAGTAGTTGAAGAGAATATCGACCAGTCCGCAAATATTTTACGAGTTTTTTTCAATGGGATGTCAAAAGGCCAAGTGGATGTTTTTCACTTCTAGGGGAAGTTCGGGCGATCAAGTTGTGCGTGTGACCCGTTATAAATACTTTTTCACAAAATGTTGCCGAATCGTCAAGTATCACCACAGAAGACAAGATTTTAAAAGCTAAATCTACACAAAAAGTAGGTTCTGGAGGTAATTTTGAGAGTGGAAATCAAGATGACGCTGCATGGTATTTTTATATTTAATCAAGTTAACACAACAGAAAGACGCTTACCAAATTTTGATTCGAAAATGCTTTACTATTGCCATAAAAACTATCCAGTTAAGCTTGCATATTACACAACATGATGAATTCATAAAGGCCACCTTGTCCAGCAAAATATTTTTTGAAACAAACAACATATTTGCTATAAGAGGCAAAAAACCCTTCCTATTTCAAATTACGTGCGTGAAGACAAGAAACTCAATCGTGTCAAATACGCAACTAAATAAATTTCCCACCAGTGGTCAGCATCAAACCCTTTACTTGAATTATCAAGTAAAAAATGGGCAACAAGCTTTCTTTCAAATAATTTTTGACTAACAAGAATTAGTGAAATTTCCAATTGTTACCAGAGGACTGTGCAGAATTGATTTCACACAAATAAGCGAGATAACAGGGCTCACAGATCCAAGTTTTTCAATTCCTTCTCTGTCTTTGTTAAACCCATACGTTACTAGAGAATTTTCAATTTGATTTCAGTGTTGTACAAAACACCACACTTGTACAATATTAGGACTACAGCTCACTTTGATTACGGCTCGACGAGTGACAGATTGTTGTCGAAGTCCATTACTTGTCACTTTTAAGATTCCGCCGCCTGTCTAGTTCAGTATCCAATTGACTTGCCATTATTGAGCTTCTTAAGGGTATCTTTTGTTTAAGATCCACTAAAACGCCATTCGCGTTACATGACTTTCGACGCCATTGCCAGTTAAGTTAATCATTCTACTGTGTCCACCAGAGAAATCTACGCACTTCCCACTACCCTCTCGATCCTAAGAAAATACATGCAGAAGGCTCTATGCACAAAGACACCACTTAGCATGGGAGTGACAGGCAAGACTTTTACCGACACGAAAAACAAAACAAAAAAAAAAACCAAAGCAGATTCCGACTGGGTTTGCCATACTGGCAACCCAGTAATAATTTCATTGTCTCCCAAAGATCGGCCTCGATGCTTCCCGGTGCTGCCATCTTGAATGTCGCACAATGCAAGTTGGGTACTGATACGCCTCGAGGTTGCTTTGTTTATTATTGTGAATATTTTTGTGACAAGATTCAGTTTAATGGAGAAAATACAGATTCTTCCTTCAGGGATCAGTTGGAACCAGAATACTTGTCAAGCAAAGAAAGAAGAGAAAATCAAGGCGAAGTAGATCATCTGGTCATCTTCCAGGATTCTGGGCCATACAGTAGAGTGCTTTAAACATTACTTTTGAAGAATCAGATCTTTGTCTTCCGGGTGATGTTCTTGGATCTCCAAGTGGCCTGGTTTGCCTTTGAAATCCAGACTAGGATCTCTTCTTCCCCATCTCCACTGGTGGACACCTTAGATCCCAGGTAGGTAAAGTGATCAACCTCATCTACCACTTCCCCATTCACCATGATGGATTCATTGGTTTTGCTACTCAACCTTACGTGCCTTGTCTTCTTACTGGTGATCTTCAGGCCTAAGTTCCCCGCTGTAGCTGCCAAGGCATTGTCGGTGGGCGAGCAGTGCAATATCATCTTCATAATCGAGGTCTTCCAAGACACTGGTCAATTTCCATCTAATCCCTCTTCTTCCACCACTAGTCAATTATTTCAAAACCCAGTTGATCCCTAAGATAAAAAGAAAAGGGGAGAGAATACAGCCTTGTTTCACACCCGTGGTCACACTGAAGATGTCTGTAAGCTCTGTGTTGCAAATAACCTGGGACGTGAAGTCACTTTAAAGCAGCTTGATGACATTTACCAGCTTTAATGGAATCCCGCAGTGCCTTAATATCTTCTGCAGGAATCTCGGTGAATGCTGTCAAACACCAGATCTTCTAACAAGTACAATATCATTGGAAAATTTTCAGGAACAACATTTGTTAAAAGAGTGGAGGCTCCCTTCAAAACTACATGTACAAGCATTGCATCTTAAATTCCATTGTACTTGCAGTATAATCTTGTTGTGTGTTGAGCAGTTCTTCACTAGCATTGGGGCTAAGTTCATTGAAGTTTTTCCCCAATGCTAGACATTTTCTTTATCTGGTGGTAAATTTCAAATCGGCCCACAGGTCTTTGGTCAGTTACAATAACAACAGCTTGGCTGCCAGTTCTTCTTGTGCTTCTTCCATAGACCGTATTCATAAATGGCGGCTAAGTAATTATTCTTAATGTTAATCATTCTAACTAGCCACGTAAACACGAGCAAAATTCAAAAGAATTTTTGTTCCAAAGTGAGGCTAGTTAGGATGATTAGCACAAAGACAAAATAATAATTTCTTGACCACCATTTATGAATACGGTCTATGCCAGTTCCATGAATCCAGCAGCTTAAATGAGTACCTTGACTCATTTGACCTAGAACCTTTGTTTTTTACAAGCCTGAAGCAAAGCTTGTCACAACTGTTTTTGCAGCCTTGTTAAGTCATTCAGTTCAATATTCAAGTTAATGTCCTCAACTTCTGTAGCTGTTTGCCCATGGTCATTGTTTCTTTTTTTTATAATTATAATGTAAATTTGCTTTCAGGAAATAATTATCGTCATGCCAGCTGAACATCAGGCACAGTTTTCTTGTTCAGCCCATCTGTTGTGAGGATGCATTATTTCTTTAGTGGTTGCGGTGGTAGTGGTGGCTCCTCAAAAAAATCACTTTCCACTTTTGGATTCCCTTCCCTGCCTTTTTTTCTAGGCTCCATTCTGACCACAGCTGGACATTCGTTGCAGGTTCAGGGTACTCTCACATTTATGATGCTTGTGACAAAGTTTAGACACATCAATAATTGGTTGAGCAAGCGGACTTACTTCCCAAAAACCTGAAAGCCCAGAAAGCAGTTCCAAACTCAACTTTTACTGCCTCCAAGAAAAGGATCCAAGAGATTACAGACACTGTTACATGGGTCAGGGCATTCACTGTGTATTCTTAGAATTTTTTTGTATGGACAGGACAGGACATGACCTGTTGAGTTCTCAGCATGTTCCATTTACAGTACAATGTACATGTACATTTAAGCACCTTTAATCCAAACATGACTGTTCATCTCTAGTACCTTTTCCATCAAGCAGCTTCATCCAAAAACTCCTGGTGCTTGAACATGCTTGAAAAGCTTTCATCAACTTTTGCATGTTCACCTGGAGCAACCTCAGTACCTCTCTTACTGCTGGCCATACTTTTCAAAGTTTGACAGAAAAATGCCAATTTTTCTGAGTCACCTCCATTGGCCAAGTTTAGAGCTCTCCCCTAAAATTAGTCAGCATCCGTTGCCAGTTTGTGAACTACCACTGATGTGATTCAGTGCCATTTAGAAAGGTGACTTCTTTATGCTTCCATTAAAATTTTTTTGTCAGCAGTTTTTTCCCTTGCATTTTGAGTATCGTATACCTGATCCACTTTCAACTTGGTGACATTATTTTAAACAAAAAAACTGACCAAAACAAAAAAACTGACCAAAGTATTCATGTGCACTGTAACTTACCCATATAAGCTGCCCAATGGATCGGCTTTCTGTCCTTCTTGTCACTAGCATTCACATGAGCGCCCATGGTTATAAGGAGTTGTGCCATCTGGAAGAGACAAACCATTGCGAACTCAGACATAGTTTGATGCTTCTCTGGTTTAATGAATACTGAATGCAACTTACAAAGTTACAACTCAAGACACGTGATCATGCTAGTGTCTTCATAGCCACTGACTGGCATCCTTTCCTTAATGAGAAGTAAAATAATATGCTTGGGGTAAAACATCACCATTCAGTGCTCGCGTTTCAGGAAAAAACAGAGGGGCCACCTGGCCCCCAAGTTAGTGGCCAAAAAATTTTGGCCCTTTGGGCCTTGTACATTTCAACGAAAGGTAAAATGGAAGTGAGGCCAAGCCAAAAATCATAACAAGTAAAGCGACCTTGACAGCCAGAGATGGGTAAAAATAGTAATGTTGCAAATTTTAAATGCTGGATGATTTGACTTGGAAGTAAATTGGACAAAAAGTTAAAGTGCTACTATGATCAAATTTTCATCCCTTGACTTTTAGGTTTATTATAGAATTCCAGGGTAGATAAAAAACACCGTTTACTACAGGTTTGGAAATATCTGCATTGGTTCCGGAGATATTTAAGTTTAAGAAATGTGTAAAATATGCAAATGGGATTAGTGATAATGTCATTCACTCAACCCAATTTTAAATCAAGTATATAAATAGAGCTATCTCGGTAAATTTGCAGCAGAGGCCATTGAAACTTGGTTGGCGAATAGTTATACACTCAGGCAACACACCTTTGGCTATAAAGAAATTGGTTCCCATGGCAACTCACTCTTTTCCAGTCCCCTTCAACCTGATTCAATATTTTTGGTGATCATAAGCTAGAAAAACATTTAGCAAGGCAACAAGCTCGACCTAACTTATCTATATACTTGCAGCATCATGCAGATGAGGCACCATTGGCGAATATCAAAATAGAAAGCCAAAGGTGGCCATCAAAGCCTTTAGTATCAGGGAGGTCTGGAACCCAGTATGTTGCCATGGTAACAAAACTGGTATGCTCATATTGTGGAGCACATCTTCTAGAATCTTACTGCAACTTGCAACTACAACTGCAACTACAAATTGGCTGGGATATCTTTTTCCATCATATTTGATAATACAACGAGATCCTTCCGTGAAGCATACACTGGGTTGCCTGTGGTACGTGTTACAGAAAATCAGAAGGCACTGAATTGTGTGGTATTGAAATACAGCAATTCCAGTCTCTGAAGAATAACAAATAAAAGAGAAGCGAGAAACATTGGCTTCTGGGCTGACGTGTTGATAATTTTCAAGTTCCCTCACAACTTCTTTTCACCACAAGTGTGCCCTCTGAGCATCTGACAGCTTTGTAATACTAAAGTTCACTCAAATTAACCCGTGTCTGGCGGGGTTAGTGTCAGGATGGGAGACCAAAACAATAAACCCCTCATAAAACAGAAGCATCTGACCGAAAATACTATTAACACTAACAAATGCGAACTCAGCAAGGTACAGATTTTGTTAGCTTGCTTTATGCAAAACAAATATTGATGCAAAAGTAAATAACTATTGATACACGGTTTTTAGAAAGAGCAGCAGGAAGTTTCCAGGACGGTCGATCGAGAATAAAATACTTACCACATGAAAACAACATTACTTTTGAACCGTGAATATAGAATATAAAAAGTTACGATCAGCGACAAACATTTTGGGAGATTTTTGCTACATTCAAATAAATCGCAAAATTGAAAGTGACATGGCCGGAATTTAGCGGGCGCCGTGATTAAGTTACCACGGCATGTTTACTCGCCAAACAGTGAAGCATCTGTGTCAAATGATGGCAAGATACCGGGTTTTTGTAAGTTTCTTTTTCTGTCAAGTGTTATAAAGTTTGACAATGAAATGAGCGAAGTCAAAACAAAGATCACAATTGCCCAACTCTTGTTTATGCAAAGTCAAAATTTACTCTCCAAGACGCGTACGACCTTATTTATCACCAGGTAATTTCATCATTTTGGAAATAGCAGCTACTTTATTATTCATCTGCGTCACAATTTTTCTCTGATTTTGGGGCTCATTTTGTTGAAACTCAAGCACACTTCCAACAGGCCTGTGAACCCTTCCTGCTTACAGAGCAATACTAAAAAACTTCTCCCATATCACATTTCAATCTTAAGCTTGAAAATTCAATACACAACATGATATTATAATTCACAAAGGCAGAAAATACCACAGAATCCTTTTCCAGCAAAAAATTTTTTGAAACAAACAACATATTTGCTCTTAGGGGCGAAAACCTCTTCCTATTTCATTGCGTGCGTGAAGACAAGAAACTCAATCGTGTCAAATTACCATGTACTTCAGGTAAATACAGCTCACTTTGATTTCAGCTCGACGGGGGATAGATTGTTGTCGAAGTCCATTACTCGTCGCTTTTAAGATTCCACCGCCCGTATATCAAATTGACTTGCCATTATTGAGCTTCATAAGCAGGGGTTTCAATAAAATTTGAAGTAGGCAGCTGGTTTGAGTCTAGTAGCCGACTGTATCAAGAAGGGGCCGTTACTTCGTCTAGGGAGGTCTGGGGGCATGCTCCCCCAGACGATTGTGAAATCTGGAACCTCTGAAATGTGATTTCCAGCACTGAAGATGAAGGAAGATTTCTAATCAACAGAGACACTGAGTGTGCAATTAAGTGCATTCTTTTGATAATTTCCAGCGAAGAAAGATTTGGAAAACCATTTCAAAAGGAAAATTAACGATTTTTAACGTTATATGATGTTTCGACAACTTCATGTCATCATTACTACCAATTTCAAGCTGCCGGGAATGGCAAACCTTTTTTGCGCGTTTTTCAAGCGCGAATTTCAACATTTCTCAACATGAGAAATCAGTTCTGTCGAAAGATAAGAATATGTCATTTTAATCTGAACAAACGAAAAGGCTTAACCGATGAAACTAACGAAAAATTTACTGTTTTTGGAAAACAAGTCTTGATGCCACGATTACTCAATAACGACCTGTTTTACATTAAACGTCTTGATATGTTTGGGGACGTAACTAAACGTAATTGAATTACGTAAAAAATGTGACGGTTGGTCTAGGCCAAAATGCGGAAAAAAGTTATAGCCGTGCACTGTAGCTCAAAGATGGCAATATCAAATCTGATAATTATTTTGAAATTGAGGTTAAAAAAGGTACATTCAAGTCGATCAAAAATTAATTTTACTTCAGGTTTGACGGAATCCTTCAATTAATTCAATGTAGGGTAAAAAGTAGCCGACTTCTCTGAGCGATGCAGCCAACGCTTTTCGTCGGCCGTCGGTGCTTATTGAAACCCCTGATAAGGGTATATTTTGTCCAAAGATCCACTAAAACGCCATTCGTGTTACATGACTTTCGACGCCATTGCCGGTTAAGTTAATCGTTCTACTGTGTCCACCAGAGAAATCTACGCATTTCCCACTACCCTCTTGATCCTAAGAAAATACGCGCAGAAGGCTCTATGCACAAAGACACCACTTAGCAGGGGAGTGACAGGCAAGACTTTTACCGACACGGAAAAAAAAAATAAATGAAAAAAAGAAAAAAATAAAACAAACAAACTAAACGCAGACCCCAACTGGGTTTGTCATACTGGCAACCCAGTAATAATGTAATTCCTTTGAGTTTATGACATCATCACTTGGCTGATTTGCATATTTTGAAAACTTAAATATCTCTGGAACAAAAAGAGATATTTGAAAGTAGTAAACAGCACCCTTCTTCTTGTACAGACTAAAAGCAGCATTTAACAAATTCAATTTTGACCGAGTCGACTGTTCCAGACATTGTAATATGATATCTGCATTTATGTACTCTTGATCCTCTCAACGTGCAAACGGACTTGAGTGGCATAAAAGGTATTCACTTGAAAAACTTGTGAGCCTTTGTTCTTATGCCAATTCTAGAAAACATCTCCACATTAATTTATTCAGTGTGCCTTGAAAATGGTGTCATGATGACGCAGAAACATTGGCTTTTATATTCGATTGTTTCTGCGTTTAAATAATTTGGAACATTTGTGACAGTGGTACATTTTTTTTTTTCAAATTTCATTAACATGATTCATCATGAACAACAATGTCATTTCTGAGAATTACACTTGTATATGGAAAAGGTGCTACAGTACATACAGTACGTAAGCAGGAAACCAATTCTAATACCAAGCAAACACAAGGCATACCGGTGTGCATGCAAATACGCTGTCATTGCATTTAGCTCATTTACGTATTTTGAAGTTGTGCATGTAATGGCATTTTCTGTCTTCAAAATCTATTATGCAAGGCTTTGGACTGCTTACAAGCCAAGTGGCCCATTAGGCATGAAGCGACTAGGAGAATTATTTTCTATTCCCCCCTGGATGGGATGCCAGTCCATTGCAGCGTTACCCCCGGCATTAAATTTGCCGGCACCCATTTATGCACCTGGGTGGAGAAAGGCAGCGTGAGAGTGAAGGGCTCGAACTCGGACCACTCGATCCGGAGTCAAGTGCACTAACCATGAGGCCACCACGCCTCCCAAAAATTAATCAATTATGTGCACTTTCCAAATACCATTACCATAAGAGTTTTTAGAAAAATCTTGGATGTCACTTCTGGAATGAAGTTAAATGAAAGACGTAGATTCTTCCTTAATGATACGTAAACACCATGTTCAAAGGCTACACGCATGAAAGTGTAAAGTACGGACATTCATTGCACTCATTCGATGCCTAAAAATTAGTAATAAATAATATAATTATAATAAAAATATCTTGGCAGCCAGGCTGGCAACAAAGTGTGAAAAGATAGTCGCCAGTGAATAAAATTCAGTCGCATCTGCGACCTCAGGGGTCGCAACGTCGAGTACTGCCATTGTCATGGTTTAAAGAAGTGTGTGGGGAAATGTGTCAAGTACATTGTATCCCAAGAAAGGTGTTGATGGTGCACCGGTTGATGATAAAAATTGAATAAATGCTTTTTGACTGATCAATGAAAGAGAAAGAAGCAACTGCTACAATAGTTGAAAGATCACTGGAGTTACTTACAAGGGAACTGTTGGTGAAGTTTACTTTACCTCAACATGGCCATTAAAGGCTGCATGATGCAAACTTGTTCTTCCAGCTCGGTCAGTTACATTTACATTTGCAAGATGAGGAATAAGAGCATCTACAAAACAAGACCCTGATTGATCAGTGGCCTAAGAATAATAACATACACATGTAATGCATGTCCAAATGCACAGTATTATACAAGAAGATGGGCTTTTAAAGAAATGGTAACCAAGGCACGTGGGGATCTTTCGTCAATTTTATTGAGCATGGAGTCCAACTGGAAACATATAGAACTCTGTGGTAATCTTTGCAGTAACAACAGTAATCTGTCCATATTTTTAGATGTTGTTTGAGGTAAATGAAATAATACAACTATACTTGTACTGAAAGTGTCATCCATTTGTTCAATACATTCTTCAGGGGATCATTTAAGCAAAAAACTCATCTTTTTCTTGTCTTTAACCCTACCACCCCCAAAGCAACCCCACTGACGAGAAGGAAAAGAGCTAAACTCCAAGGATTTGTCTAGCAAATTCTGAAACTCCACTCAAGAGTTTCAAAGATTTGAGTCACTCACAAATAATGTAACTTGACAACATAAAAACTAAAAAGATTCACTAATCCCTATTTTTTACATTATTTTTACAGCAGGGATTTAAAAACTTGTCCACAATAGACAAACACTTGAACTTTATACAGTAGATCACAGGGAGACAGTCACTCCGGCCCTCTTGTGTATTTTGTAATATAAACTCTTCCACTTATTAACAATTACATGCACATTGCTAGTGGAGGTGGAATGCCTGAGACATCCAAGAGCTTCCACTGTTGGCAGCCAGCTCCTAGATGGATTGAGAATGCTCCCATGGATGGGAAATCCTGGCAACCCAGCCATAAGCCCCAGTGCAGCATGGGAGAAAGGTACAGGTCTGTCACACTGATAAAAAACAATGGAAGAAGGGAGGGGGTGCAGGGGATTCAATAGAGACCTTAAGCAACCAATTTTTCGGGCAATACCACGAACTGTGAACCTCAGGAAACAGGGCTTGAAATTGCGACTCACTGGTTGCCAATGCGACTAAATATTGAGTGCTGGGGACTAGATTTTCAGAACTGGTCGCCAGCTGGCGAATCACGTTTTGTCTGATAACCCAGGATAAACAGTAGACAACTTCTGTATTTGAATCTTTATATGATGAAATCGTTCGGATCTGGTAGCTAGAACACGACTCACCTTTCTTTCTCCATTAAAATAATGTATAAATAGTACAAGAAAATTGGTTTCTCACATCGTTAATTAATAGCACAAATGTATTTCGATACTTCGATCACCACATTTACTACATGTAGGTGCCATATTGTTTCAGCGGCTTCTTGGGATTGTGGACGCACTTAATTAAACACCATATGCTTCTTGCCGGTTACATGAATTTTGCGCCCGGAAGACGAAGATTCGGCAAGAAGGTTAATTGAAAATTTAATCCATCGTCAATTGTGAAATGCTGAAACCGTAGATTTAACAGCCATATTACCGAAGGACCTCCTCGGAACTAGCTTGATATTGATAATAATTTATATTATGATAACGAACCTGGACATTGCATAATGAGTTTGAAATTTGCATGGAACCTTTAAAAAGCAACCTGTACCCTTAACGTAAAGTGGGTTGGAGATCTTGTCCCCTCTGTTAGAAAGCGATTACCTGCAAAATTGACTGCACAAGGTGATTAATAAATGGAGATAAATATCAGTAAAAAAGTATGTTAAGAAACCAAGTTCCTCTGATTCTAGAGGCTACTGAAACCGTATATGAGCTGCTCCTTTAATCTCGGTCGGAGACTGGTAAAAGCATTGTGGTTGTGTGGGGCCTAGGTCGAGCAATTGCAGTATGGCGTTTACTCGCGATAAAGGTAAGTTGCTTGCCACACAAGCTGTAGGAGAATAAAGAACTCCATTTTGAAGAGGTAAAAAGCAAGGATGAAGGACCCATGTTTGCCTCGCTATGGACAAGACGGGCTGTGCTTCGCTCCATTTCAAATACCCTTAAAGAACACCATCACCAAACTAAAGACAAAGCCGAAAACAACAATGGCTTTCGAGATCTTTCTCGTGCTGTTGTTTTTTTTTTTTTGCTATTTACATAATTATGACTTTCTTGCATCCCAAATTTATGATCTGGTGACCAAATTTTCCCCATTAGTAGCCAGCTGGCACCTGAGCAAAAAAGTTAATTTCAAGCCCTGAGAAATCATGTGATCTTGTCCTTGCCATCACGTTTGCAGTCAGTGGTTTGAGTTTCAACTTCAAGACACCATTCTGGGGGTAAGTGATTTACAGGAGCGTTTTATAGCCAGAGATCAATCAGACCTCCTGTTTGACCATATCAGTCATGTTGTTACATCTGTTTGCTATCTATTGGGAACAATTTTGAAGATCAAATATAAGTTACGGGAAGATTTGAGCTGTCTAATTTGAGAGCAGTTGTAGCAATGAAAAATCCAAGATGGCGGCGCCAATGTGCACAACAGGAACAACTTGCTAAAGTTCAAAATCGAGCTAACCTCTAATGGCAAACAACTAACTGCAAAGAGCAGTTTGCAGTTTTCCCCGAAAAGTTCGGTGCTAAAGGTCTCTAATAACTTTATCCACACTTGTGGCTGACAATAGTGGAATGGGTGGCTGTGATCAAAGTGTGAACCCAAACATGAGAGTCTGCTTGTTGGCTAAACAGACAGTGGTAATCGTCAGTAACTGGCTTTTATTGAAACTCCTGGGGGTGGAAGGGGAAATAATCGCTAAAAAATCATGCTCCACAAACACCCTTTCTCCACTACACAACTAAAATGTTTCGGTTACGCCCTAGAGCAGACAAGTGCGGGAAATTATGTTACATACACCAACTTGACAATGCCGCTAACCACAACTGGCACATGAGCATTCACAAAATTTACATTACTTATAACAACACTGACCTGCACATCTTAAGTGATTATTGCCTGCTGCAACATGAAGGGGTGTTTGCCAGTTCTTATCCCTTGCATTGACATCTGCAGAACTTTTTATCAATGCCTTGACACACTCCTAAAAATTAAAAAGCTATGAACGTTAACTTGTGATATTATATTGTACACTACCATGAAAATATAATTTCAATAATAATTATTTTAAAGTATGAAAAATGATGAAAGCCTAACTAAATCAGTACTCTAATACACGTACTATTGCAGTTGAACTTCAATTTGTGTCATCTAAGGAAAATACCAAGCTATACTTCTCAGTACATTGATCAAACTACTGTAAGTTACAGTGCAGACCAGAAATATGCGCACACGCGTTTTTAAATGCGCGTTTTTTATATAGTTAAATAAAATTTAACATAGTTAACGACTAGGAGCTAGTCTGGTCAGTAGTGTTTTGCAGGCGGTTGTTAGTGTCTTGGCCGTCTGGTAGCGTTGTTCAGCGTTTTGGTGCGTTCTGTAGCGTTTGTTATAGTTACGTGGTTCACGACCGGGAGCTAGTCCGGTCAGTAGCGTTTTGCAGGCGTTTGTTAGCGTTGTTATGCGTTTTTGTAGCGTTTGCAGCACTCTTTAGGTTGGGGGAGCCCTGGGGCTGACATGGTTCAGCGGTATTCCTGCGTAGTGCATGCGTTGTCCAATGTGCTTGCAGCGTGTTTGTTGGCGTGGCGTTGTGAGTCGGTGTAGGAGTTTAGTGGTTCTCGGCGTTCCCTCCCTCTCCCCTCCTTTCTTTTTTTTTGTGCTCTTTTTTTTTTGTGTTATTATTATTATTATTATTATTATTATTATTATTATTATTATTCCACTGAGCTATCTGGCTCAAGTGTGACGGGTGCCTTAGGGGGGCCTGGCGCGGGGGGCTCGTGGCTTGGTTGCGGGTTGGGCAGGCCAGTCGGGTGTTCTAGCGCCTTGGGGATGTGACTGCGGTTGCAGCCCCCAGGCTTCCTGAGCACCTACCCTCCACTGGCGACGTGGGCGTTAACTTTTGTTATGCAAACTCGTATCGTAGATGTGATGTTCATTGTTCCACGAAACAATAGACAGACGATAAAATGAATATTTAATTTCTGTGATCAACTTACCAGAACATTTGAATTGAAGAGCGGTGTCAACTGATCATTGTGAGTTTTCGAAACGAACCTAGAAAGTTTTAAATTCTTTCAACATTCACTGAATGAAAAATAATAAAACTCTGTTGTCATCCTGCAGCTGACCACTGATAGTTAAGTTATTTTGACCTTTCTGTTGCCGAAACTGCAGTTTGGATCGTTGTCATAGAAAATGCCAGACAACGGAGAAAATAATCATGTAGACGTAGCTTCTGACCTTTCCGCCAATTCTTCGCAATAAAAAAGCTTTGCCGAAAATTTGTCGAGCTTAAGAATTTCGGGAAAAAAAGAAAACAGCGCTACTGAGGAGTTTTTGTAACATCCCAAGTTTTTCGCGAACGTCAAATACTGAGAATGGCACCACAGAAGTCGTCATGAGATAACTGCTTTGAGGCTCCGACAAGTAAACATTTGGTTCCAGGCTCTCAAACAAAAGAAGACGACATTAGGGCCGTTTATACCAGAGAAAATAAGCCGTGGCTTACTCTGGCCGCGGCGTACATAATACGCAAAAGGGACTATTTATACGAGTATAAAATCAGAGACTTAAATCGTAAAATACAGGTAGAAATCTTCGTGGATTAGTACCCTAATATTCTACGATTGAGCCATAATTGCACTGCTCTCTTCATTTCGTTGTAGTATTACGTAATGTTTAACAAATTGTTTTAATCTACCATAAAGATTTGTTTTAATTTCACTGCCTTAAAACCATCAATTTGAACAAACAATATTTTGCATTCATGAGTAACTGAAAGAAAATAAAACAGCCGGCAACTGAAAGTCGCATGTATCTTTGAATGAATTCGGCGTTTTTTGACACACAGGGTTTCACTCCGTATGCTTCCAGCCAACCCCGCGTTAATTCTCCCCCGTAAAGCTTAACTAAAGAAAGAAATTGGTGCAGAAGATATCTTAAAGGGGAGATTTTTCAACTCCGAGCACATTCCAATGAATCTTGCTGAAGTAATACAGCTTCAATTCGCAAAAGGACACAATGCCGAGACGCCTTTTGAATGTCACGCACGCATTACAAAAATTATTTTGAAATATTCAAGAAAGTACCGGTATTACAGATGGCGTACATGTAAGTAAGTTTTGTTTGCAAATGAATATACTCCTTATTTCGTTGATTTTACTGCATTTCACTCTGCCGTTCATCCAAGTCTTGCTCTTAGCGATATTTGTTGTTGATCGACTAACTTTACTGACTGTCGATTTCTGATGGCAAAACCGATGTCTTTCAAATTGAAAATAGTCCTGTTTTACGTTTTAATCACAGGAAAATATTTATTCCCCTCATTATGTCATTTGTTGATGCAGCGAGAAGTGAAAGTAATTTTCAAATGTCTGAAATTAAATGTGAAGCAGAAGCGAGTGCATTGTTGACTCGAATTTCACTTGGAAGCACACGTTATTTGAAATCAAACACTTCACTGTGGACATAGCCATTGTCTTGCGCTGAAAGTAACAATAAAACTTAAACAATGAAAAGACAATGGGCCAACTCATACATACTAATTATCTTTGATGAATGCGCGTTTTTGATGCGCGTGTTACAAACGCAGACGTGTGTGCGCAATTTTCGCATGCTCGTTTCGCACGCGTTTTTTGGGACGCATATTTCTGGTCTGCACTGTACATGATTGTAAGCTCACTTTTAACAAAAGAGGAATTTTGAAAAAAACATTGGCAAAGAAGAGTGTTTGCCAGGTGAAGAGATTACACTTCACAATAAGAAAAATATCATTCTTACCACACTGCCTGACGCACATGCGCGGTGAAGAGGGGTCATCCATTTGTTGTCTTTGGTGTTTACTCTGGCTCCTACAACCACAAAAATTTTATTATGATAACCCATTTCAACTGACACCTTAAACGCCCTAGGACGCCCCCAGTCGATCAGGAGGGGACTGTTAAACTCCGCTGCCAGCGTGCGTTACTTTTAAACTATCAAACTGTTTATTGGAGGCAGTGGAGGCAGTGTAGCCCAGTGGTTAGGGGGCTTGCCTTGAGATTGGGAGATTCTGGGTTCAAGACCCGCTCTGACCACTCGTTGAATTTGTTCCTGGTTAATAAGTCCCTGGTTCAACTTCCCACCTGCACTTGTAAATAGCCAATTGGTTTGCCTCTGGCCAGTTGGGATTCTTAACAGTTGTTGTTGTTGTTAAATTATTGTTCTGTTCCGTTGTTCTGTTAACTGTGTTTCATTGGCCCTGAAAAGCCCCTATGGGGAGTGGTCAATTAAGTGTGTACTGTATTGTATTTATGGGAGACAGAATGAGGACAATGTATTTACAAAAAAATTGGAATTCTATTTCCTAAAAAGAGTACCGTAAAAACCCCCAGATTTAAGCCACACCCTGTATTTAGCAGCTCAAATTCTTCAAAAGTCTTCTTCATCACCCACTGTTCATCAAACGTAAAATCACTATTAACATTGAAACGGAAAATACATCTAAGTCTTACCCACTATTTTAGCACTTTAATAATGAACATTGTTTCTACCAATTTTGACATGAGATGGATCTTTTTCTTGTATTTGTTGACAGGAATTTCTTTATTCAACACAGTTTTTCCACAAATTTTTGCATTACAACAAGAACGTGAACGGAACATTTGAAGCTCTGTAACCAGGCATTAGATCGGACATGAAAATGGAAAACTGGACACCGGAAGCAGCGTAATGTTTTAAGAGTTTACACAAAGTGATAAGCTGCATGAAACATTGCCCAGTGTCATAGGGTCTTTATTATTTTGTCCGTCAGTAGTTGACACAAGACCATTTGTTCGACAAATTTGTTATCAAAGTGCTAAACGGCGAAGAAACAGTGGGCCATCTACCACCAAATACTTGAGAATAGCGTGGTATTTTCTTGCTCATGGAGGATCGATTACTGTTGAAGTCACAGGCCGTCGTTGACGCTGCAAACAGGTTTGCGGGGAAATGGAAATTCCGAGCAGTGTGATGTTTCCCTGTTGGAGAAGAGCGACCATACACTGCAGCTTAAAGGAACTGTTAACGAAGATGGTTTAATGCTTTTAGGGGTGACAACTGTAAGCGCTGTAATATTAAAGCTTACTCTAACATCAACCACAGCTCTTTCAAGAGCCAAGAAACTTACTAAAGCAATGAGCAGTACTCCCTTATAGGTTTCTGTAATATTCATTTACATACTTTCCATAAATGTGTCAGTTAACAGAAACTGCCACTGAAATTCAGGACACCTTTTTCAAATATTCCTGCAGATAAGCCACACCCTTGATTTCTAATGACGATTTTTGGAAAAAAGGTGCGGCTTATCTGCGGGTTTTTACGGTATTATTGATCAAGAATTCTCTGTATTCCTCTCTGGAACTGTTTCTCTCTGAATCAATTTAAACAGCTTTTACCAAAAATATTATTAGGCACTCACCATTAGCGATAAGAATACTGATGCACTCACTCTCCCCACAATGTGCAGCTGCATGCAAAGCAGTTCTTCTCTCTTCATCCTATTATAAAATACATGTCATACAATAAAATTGCTACTCTTTGGGAAAGGGAATAAAAAAACATCTTTCATCTGCCCTTACATTTTCACCAATCAGGAAAAAATTGGCAACAATGTTTAGGTAAGTTTTTGGGGAATTTAATATTAAAATGCTGGTAATTGCACGAATGAATGCACACACGGTGTGTATCCCAGGTGAAACAGCACTCGTCTATTATTGTGAAGGAATTTTTTCTGGTGAATAAACAAAAGAACAGAATGCAAATGCTGTAATCTGATTGGCTGAGCCATTGAACACTGTCAGCCATTAGTGTGCAGTGGCTGGAGGTAGTCTTGGAAATAATGACGTTTTCTTCGTTTTTCCAAAGTTTTGGAGGAAAATTTGGATGCAAATGGGTAATAAAATTTCTGAGTCTAAATGAAGGACATTTACGGTTTCTTGACTTTCAAAAAAGTTGAAATTATTGAAAAAGCTGATGCGCTCGCGTGCACATTCAGCCGAATCAACTATCACCTCATAGAAAATTGAGAGCGAATAATCTAATTGTTAAATATTAACATCAAGGAATACAATACTACTTCAATGTCATTATAAAAGCCTAGACAACAACAACAACAAATAATATTACTATTACTAACACAGCAGGGCTGTCATTAGGTGCCGTAACCCGTAACACCTGTTATGGCTGAGCCCAGTCAATGTTACGGGTTATGGTTGCTGTAAAATGAATATTCATGGCGCAAAACAAATTGAAATTTATTTATAAACATTTACCTACTAAAGAAAATATAATTATTGCCTTGTGTCGTCTGTGATCTTGATTCTAAGAGGTGTTTTTGGTAAATATCCAAACATTTTTCCATCAATCATTGTTGGATTCCAACGTCATTTTCAGCAACAAAATCATTATCAATGCACCGTACTTGATATAAATGGGATTCCGCTGACCATTTCCACGTGGTTAGTAAAATTAATATCTTTATTCATTGTGAACTTTATCTTTTTGCTCTGTTTTATTTTCATCATGTTTTGATTGATTGTACCTCAGAGTGCCGGAAAATGCATTTCTGAGGGTCTAATTTGAAGAATTTTCTGGTAGAGCATTTCTGGTCAGACCCCTCTAGGGGCTCAGGCCCTTTGGGCCTTCCTTTACATAGCCTTTGGCCATGTATTTACCGGTACATGTTATGGGTGAAATCTTGAGCGTTACACCTGCTTCAAAACTTAATGACAACCCTGCACAAGACTGAAGGAATAATCCCATAAGATCAGAGCCTCAAGTTTGTCAATTCGCTTTTGCTAGACGTTTGGCCAGTCTGTTAAAATTTTATTGACCACTTTCATAATATTAGTTTACATTAAAACCATTCAAGTACATTATGTAATAAAAAAGTTTTCAACAATTGCAAAAGCCTGTATGTTTGAGCAAATGTAAGGCATTTTTTAAACCTGGCTAAAGTTTAAGCATGCAAGGCTCTGGCACCCATTACATTTATTTGCACAATGATTATTTTTTGTATTTTGAGTTGTCATAATATTGTTTATTCCTTGGAAATCTTGTTTTTATACTATTGAAAAGTACAGTGTTCGACAATAACGCTTGCCTGATTGCCCAAGGCAAGCAAAATATATTCGTGGGCAAGTAAAACAACTCTAAGACTTGCCCGATTATGGAATCAGAATTTTCGTTCCACTAATATTTTGAGGAAAGATTTGATTTGCCACGAAGAAAGCGACTAGTAATATAACATAGTCACTGCAAACACCATCAAAAAATAACAATGTTGCATCTCTATGCTGTCATTTATTTCTCTGTTAAAAATATATTGGTACAAACCACAAAACAGATTGCGTAAAGAAATTTCCATCTTCTTTAAGCAATTGCAAGAATTGCGTTCGTAACTGCGAGGATCATAGCTTCACTTGATTTCATATCCACAGTTCATAGATGATACATTTCATGCACCATTTCATTGTTGATTCATTCCTCACACGAACATTGAAACCCACAAGTGACCAGCTCCTAACGTCAGTGGCTTCATAGCTCACTTGGTTAGAGCGTCGCACCGGTAATGCGAGGTCACTGGTTCAAACGCCGTTGAAGTCCTGAATTTTTCAGGCTTCTTTAAGCAATTGCAAAAATTGCGTTCATAACTGCGAGGATCATAGCTTCACTTGATTTCATATCCGCAGTTCATATATGATCCATTTCATATATCATTTCATAATTGGCATTTAATTCAAAACCAACCTAATCTCAGAGATATATTCAAGGAATCTCCCTTGATCTCTTATAGAAAAGGAAAATCACTTAAATACATGCTTCTCAAGACAAAACTGTGAAGGTTACTAGAACGCCATAGTCCCATTGGTATGTCAAACCCATTTTACACACATGGAACACAAAATTGACGTTTTTACAAGCCTCCATTTAAATTAGTAAGAAAGTAAAAAATTAGTAAAAAAAATATATATATAAAAAAGTAAGTGTCGAAGACTGAAGTAAAAGAGAGCACAACAACAAAGGAACAGGTTGTACATCCCAATTACTTAAAAATTCCATCTGGATGTCAGAAAAAGCAATCCCCTAACTAACTTATTATTGGACCAGCTCACTTGGTTGATCAAGTATCAATGTTGTTATTTTTTTCCTTTCATGTATCTCTATGATTCACATGTACCCTTACAACCTTTTTTTTTTCTAGCACATTCCATCACTCAGGATATGTAATTTTAAAGCAAGAATTGTTTTGAATTGAAATTTTTGCTCTGAAAGCTTGTTTAGTCATGTCTAGAATGTGAAAGCTGGAATGTCATCATGCATAGTGCTCTGACATTAAATGAGAAAAGTCGTGAAAGTACGTTGTGGAAGGATGAAAAAAATACACAAAAATTTGTAGCATCCAGGGGAAACAACTTTCTGACTTATCGTTTACAATCGTTTTTTCTTTATCAACTGAATTTATTAGGTACCACCTGATTTTAGAAGAAAGTGTACAATAATAGCCAAATTACTATACCCATCCAAAATCTTGCATTTCTCAGTCGCAAGAAGTATAGTTGATAAATGTTACACTTTAAATGCACGTCTGGTTGGCACTTGTTTTGACAAGAAACCCTACCTCAAACGTAAAAGCTGACAAGCTCTTAGAAAATTCAAACTTTGATAGTCAAGCTTACCTGAAGGTTTACATCTTCTTTTCTGCTTATTAACGTTCGCACCTCTGTTGCATCGCCATGGAAGCACGCTTGTACAAGCGGAGGCTACAACAATTCAATAGATGGGAAATGATTTCACTCGAACCTGAGCCCGTTACATGCTGAATCATACTGATTAACAGGACACATAAATTCCTTACCTCGTCCAATAGCTGTTGAACAACCATTTAAACTGATTTTCCATCAAATATCCGGTGAATACAGTTTGACAGGATATCAAATTCCCCTGGCCTTAGCTGAGCTCTAGCTCGGCACGGATCAGAGCAGAGTTGATAGAGTACACAAAACTTGCCGCGGATTTCTTTGATTGTCACCTCGCCCAGGAACTTAAAATTGCCACCAATAGAATACTTCCAAAAATTGTAAACTTAGGCATTGGTTAAAAAGCATTTGCACTAAAAATAATGTAAATAGTCGGACTTGGCTGCACCTCAACGCACGTAAGAAGCTTCAAGCGGTCCGCCATCTTGCTCAACCACAGTAAAGAATTTCATTGGCTGACGGAAGTCATGTGAGAAGTTTGTTGAGGATTGGCGCCCTTTCTGGGTTGACACCGGTGATTGGGGCACTTGAAATATTTATCATTGCGGGAAGAAAATCCTCGGCGGGTTATTTATTTGTACTTGGGGACACATTGGTTGTTTACCATTTAGAAAACATTTCCGGAAATTGCGGTTGGTTTGTAAATGGAACACGACTCTTTGGTTCGTTCCACTGGAAAATTTCCGGGAGCAGCGGTACTTCTGAAAGGCTACCGGTAGTCCAGTTTTCCGTTAGTAGCCAAAAGGCGGGGCCGGGGCCGGGGTCTGGGTCGGGGTCGGGGTATCTGTTTTTTTTTCCCCCTTTTTTTTTTTCAATAGACCTAATCGGCTAACTCAATGTTGTACCCAATTCAAACCCTTTGGGAATAAAACGTTTTGTTCCAGGTATTTCCATATCATTTAAATATGAATGCTACATTATCATGCAAATACAATACACAAAGAATCTTAGTCCCCGGAGATTTGAATTGGGTACAACATTGAGTTGGCCCATTACGTCTATTTTTGTCGTTGTTCTCCTGTACTGTTATTTTCGAATGTTCGGCATCTTTCTTTCGTTTATGGTGGAAATTAGCCCAAAAAATATGGAACATACGAAAGCTGCGAAAGGAACGTATTTTTTTTTCGAAATTAAGAGAATTTTTGCGGGGAATATACGCTAACTCCTAGAGACACTGAAGACTCGCTGAGCTCCACATTTTAAAGCCACATGTCAAAGTTCACTTCGTAAAAACCTTCTCCGCAATTAAATTAAATTAAATTAAATTAAAACAAAACATAAGCACAGTTCCACTATGGTCGTCACGCAACGGTCTCATTTGCTTCTTTTCGCAAGATTGTTGTCAATGTTGTTGTGTTTTTTATCGTAAAATTGGATTCGATCCCTTGACGTCCCAATAGAATTGGCTGACAATTTCCCATGCGACTCTAACTTCACTACAACCCGTTTGTAGTAAAGTCAGACAACAACGAGTAATAAAACTGAAGAAACTGAAGAAACATCATACACCTTATTCCATAATGGCCGCTGATTTATGCGGATACAAATTGGCCCTTGTTGCCTCGTTCAAGATAAAATGTTCTTTTTAATTTTAAGCTTAAGAACGAAACATCAAGGGCTTATTTGAAAAAAAAACAAAAGAATATTTAAATGGAGGCAATTTTGGAATAAGGTGTATTAGCAACAAACAAGCAAATAAATGAGAACGTTGCGTGACTGCGTGACGAGCATCGTGGATTATGACATTGCGATTTTAAAGTGTGGAGCTTAGCGAGTCTTCAGTGTCTGTAGGAGTTAGCGCATATTCCCCACAAAAACTTCAGTTTCAGTCAGAAATTCTCTTAATTCGAAAAACAAACAAAGATGTCCCTTTCGTAGCTTCCGTATGTTCCCTATTTTTTGGACTAATTTCCGCCATAAATGAAGGAAAGATGCCGAACAGGAGAATAACGACAAAAATTGAAACAAAAAAATTTGGAAAAGAAAAGGTACCCCGACCCAACCCCGACCGCGACCCCGGCCCCGTTGGAAACTTTCTGATAGAAATGTGTGTTCCATTTACAAGTTTTGAAAGGTTGTGAATGGTAAACAACCATTGAATTTTAACATGCAAACATTCCAAGCAGGAAGTCGTCAGTGGATAAAGTAAGAAAGGAATATGAAAGCTGCGATCATATATCTAGTGACATGAAGAGCTGGGTTCTTCTCGCGACCAAAACTCGCAGCAGGAAGAGTAGCAGGCTCCTGGAAAGATGCTTTTGCTTAATTTTAAATTAACAAGCCAAACGAGCGCTGCCTTTGCATCTTGAAATAACTGAGAGTATTGCCACTCCGTTTGTCGTTCCTCCTGGTGTCCCATGGAAGCTCAGCAGCTTGCTATTCCTCAGACAGTGAGGAGAACAGTTTTAACATTCAATACAATGGGTGTGACCAAGCTTCAACCCGCTAATGACCTTTGGATGCATGTTTAAGGCGCTGTTAAACCGTGAAATGTTTCGTTCAACTTGCCTCCCAATGTTTTGGCGACATTGTGGCGGGACAAGTTGCACGAAACATTTCACAGTGTAACATACCCTGCAACGGCAAAATCGTTGCGAGACAAGTTGCAAGAGCCGTTGCCGAAAGTAGAATTAAGTTCCACATTTCGTGCAACTTATGTCGCAACGATTTTGGCCGTTGCAGGGTATGTGACTGTGAATTGTTTCGTGCAACTTGTTCGAGACAAGTTGCACGAAACATTTCACAGTGTAACAGTGCCTTTACCCTTTAGTTCTACCGCGCAAAAAAATGCCGGTTTTTGTACCGCAAACTAATGAGTGGTGGAGCGATGTCGTAGAATCAAAAAATAGCCAGTAAATAGTTTTGTCGGGTCGCTTCGTAATGGGACCGTGTATCTTGACTCTGAAAACATGGAAAAAAAGCCTTCATTTTGAACAGCCTCGGGATGATTAACAACTATTCACCGAAGTGGAGGTGGAGGTGTATATACTAAAACAGTGAGATAATATACAGGACAAAAAAATAATTTGGATGTTTTCTTTACTTGTCAGGGATGCAAATCGGGACGCCATTTTTTCCCGAGTTGCTAGGAGGTAAATAGCACAGGATATTCGGAGTTTGACGAGCCAATCAGCGCGCAAGTTCAACGCTATCCACTGTTTTAGTATATACTAACTGGTGGATATTTACCGAGCCGCGAAGCGGCCACCGACTCTGAGGTAAATAGTTGTTTTAGTACTCACTAAACAGTGAGATAATATAGCACTAAAAGATGATTTTAACTTATTTGTTCCTGCAAAGATTAAAACATTTTCGGGCGCAAATTCCGCGCGAATCATCGGAGGTGAACGGCAAAGGATATCCGGAGTTCGAGAAGCCAATTAGCGCGTGCGTTGAACGCTATCAACTGTTTTAGCATTTTCTAAAGTGCAATATCAAGACAGCTGTATCAAAATTTTTAGGACTTGTAGGATAATATTTTATTTTTCTCTTGGAAATTTGTTCTAAAGAGGTGAAAAAGAATGATTTACCCGCCCTGTTTGGTGATACATGATTGATTAGCCTGCATTAGCCCAAGGGCGTCTATTACTGATGCTCTGTTCCTTTGGAATCGCTTTCTATCTTGTTTAGTTTTAAAGTGACCCGGACTGTATGATGATTTCAGTAATATACGTATAATTTCATTCTTGTTGGCTGGTTGCCATCTTGTCACCTTGCTAGCAGAGCCTTTCATTTGGTGTTCTCGAGAAAGACTTTGCATGAATCGAGTAAGATCTTTATTGAGTATGCGCTTCATGTTGCCAGGAAACAGTCTCGAACACAAGCCTAATTTGCAAGATCTCGCCGCCATCTTGGTTTTTAATGGTACAGCGGGCTCAATTATAACCATCGGTTTTATCACTAAACGGATGCTCGCACTGGAAAAACCGGTTTGACGAGAGAAAAGGGATTCACTAGTCCAGAAGT
>NC_090876.1:33012022-33024522 GCF_036669935.1 Montipora foliosa
GACATAAATGTACAGGATTGAAACGGATTAATTACATTTGGCAAAACCATCTGATCGACCTCGACTTTTGACCACTTCAAAATGACAGGCAATATCATTGCCATAATGTGGCAAAAAATAAAAGAAATTCACAGAATATTTAGGCCAAAAATAGGAATATATCTGCCTTTCATAAGATGTGATGTTGCCATGGTAATGGCTAGAATCCAAAAATTGACACCCAAAAAATAAGAAAGACTTTAGACAGCAATGACCAGAACCAGGTTGCTCTAACCAGCGGTTTTCGTTAAAACAATGGTTTGCTAAGGGTGCTCAGTCTCGCGGGCTCAGAAAACCTGGTTGTGGTCATTGTTATTTAAGGCTTTTCAAAAAATAAGCCTTTTTATATCCGTACCAATACTGGTAAATCTCTACAGGGAAAACTTTGAGAGAAATTAATTAGGTTACCTTTTGTAACTCGTGCCCTGCAGTGAGGGTATTCGTAAATACTATAGGGAGCCATCTTAACACGATTGCTGCAGAGTACTTTCTTTCTCGTCTAGTTAAGAAAGGCTCTGCTGGCAGGGTGAGCCAAGTTGATCACTTGCACAAAATTGTCAATTTTTCAGGTGTGGGAGAGTGTCAGTTTCTAAGGGATGGGGTTTTACAAAACTCCACTTAACACAGAAGAAACTTCAAAATACAAAACAATAGAGGGGATGTCGAACGACACCTCACTGAAGTGAAATTAATATAAGTGACATAACAGACTAGCCACGAAATAGTTTCTCCTTTTTGCACACTAATAAACATATTCCATATTCAGCAGCTTATGGGTTGAACCGTTTGTGAAAAACTTTCGAAGTTTTCGTGAATAGGAGATGTCTTTTCCACATATATAAGAATTAGAAGAAAGGTGAGCGAAATCAGCGGTATTTGTTTATTTTCGGTGACCCGTTTTGAATCATGAGCTGACTTGAGCAGCATTTTCGTTCCCAGAGCTGCGATCGCAGCTCTGGAAAATAGTTGTGTGGTGTGGCTTACGCGTGCGCTCTCAGCTGAAAACCCTTTCGAGCCTCCTTAAACCCTCGTCACAAAATATCACGATCATCGTGCATTACAAACACTAAAAAACGTACTTCTCATGGGAAAATGACGCCTTGTTCAAAAATCACCCACGCTTATGTCAATATTTCCCTTTTATCATATTGCCAATGAAAATTAATGCCTGTGCAGTTGCGAACGATAAACAAAGATCGAGAACTATTGTGGGTTCCCTTTTCACAAAGGCCAAAATGATCACATGGTAAGGACAACAACGAGGCAGTGTTTTGACTGTAATTTTCAAACAAAGCTTAGACATTGTTTACGCAAAAGAGGAATTAAAGGAAACCTATGTCTTTGTGAAACGTGAATCGCCCGTTTTTTCCGTGAAAAGGCAAACGGAAAGTGACAGGCTGCTGCTTGCTATAAAAGCATTAAAATTCCCTTATTCAAAGTTGTCTCTCTCTTTATTGAAGTTTATCGACATCTGTAGATTACCGACAATAAATGAGCTGAAGTCAAACAAGTTTTTTTTTTTGATTTTTGGCAAAACGTAAATTACAGCCTGACGTTTGGCGTTCCCCACAAACAAAATGCTAAATCTCTCTCTATTTCCCAAGAAATGTGAAGCGGCAATTTTCATTTCTGTGACTTAAAATGTGATCGAGACCCCCCCCCCCCCCCCCCCCCCCGGCTCTTTCCCTGATACCTGTAATTTGGAAGGATAGCTCTCCAAACCGACCGACGGCCGACAAGTAACCGCAGCGAACGAGTGAGAGATACTATGAGCACGAGAAGATAAAATTCATATTCCCCAAGCCGCCATGTAATGTTCTGTTTATTATATCACGGATACTGATGAAATGTCCAGATTAAAAACAACTTATTTTACTTATTTCCGCTAAAACACGCATGTTGTTGTGTAACATGAAACTAGATATGAAAATCATGGAAACCTAATCATGATAAAGTCAAATTGAGTCACATATATTACAGCGCAAAGAGTATCTTAGAAGGAAGGGAAAGCTTGCTTTTTATTGGCTGATCCGTTATCGTGTTATTTACCATCACGCCAACTACATCCTCGCATGATTTTCTAGAAAAAGGACAATCGTAGTATTTCCTCAGTATCTATATAATAATTTATCACTTGACACACATTCAGCAGTTGAAAGAATACAGGGTAGATTCCACTATTCCATACAAATGTGATTACGTCTATGATCTTGGTGTGCGGATGTGACAGTCCAATTGACTCAACTAGATGAGTTTGAGAGTAAAGGTAAAGTCACTTTATTACTGGGTTACTTTATTACTGGGTTGCCTCATGGCAAACCCAGTCGAGGTCTGCGTTTAGTTAGTTTGTTTTCTTTTTTTTAGTTTTTTTTTGGCGTGTCGGTAAAAGTCTTGCCTTTCACTTCCCTGGTAAGTTGTGTCTTTGTGGATAGAGCCTTCTGCGAGTATTTTCTTAGGATCGAGAGGGTAGTGAAACTGCGTAGATCTCTCTGGTGGACACAGTAGAATCATTAACTTAGCCTGCAATGGCGTCGAAAGTCATGTAACGGGAATGGCGTTTTAGTGGATCCTTAAACAAAATATACCCTTATGGAGCTCAATAATGGAAAGTCAGTTGGATAAAATAGGCAGGAATCTCAAAAGCGACGAGCACTGGACTTCGACAACAATCTATCGCCCGTCGAGACGAAATCAAAGTGAGCTGTAATATTTACCTGAAGTAATTTGACACGATTGAGTTTCTTGTCTTCACGCACGCAATGAAATAGGAAGAGGGTTTCGCCTCTAAGAGCAAATATGTTGTTTGTTTCAATAAATATTTCGCTGGAAAAGGATTCTGTGGTATTTTCTGCCTTTGTGAATTATAATATCAAGTTGTGTATTGAATTTTCGAGCTTAAGGTTCAAATGTGATATGGGAGAAGTTTTTTAGTATTGCTCTGTAAGCAGGAAGGGTTCACAGGCCAGTTGGAAGCGTGCTTGAGTTTCAACAAAATGAGCCCCAAAATCAGTGAAAACTTGTGACGCAGATGAATAATAAAGTAGCTGCTATTTCCAAAATGATGGAATTACCTGGTGATAAATAACGTCGTACGCGTCTTGGAGAGTAAATTTTGACTTTGCGTAAACAAGAGTTGGGTGATTGTGATCTTTGTTTTGACTTCGCTCATTTCATTGTCAAACTTTATAACACTTGACAGAAAAAGAAACTTACAAAAACCCGGTATCTTGCCATCATTTGACACAGATGCTTCAATGTTTGGCGAGTAAACATGCCGCGGTAACTTAACCACGGCGCCCGCTGAATTCTAGGCTCGATTTCCAGCCGTTTTGTGAGTGCGGTTGTCCTCCTCCCAACGAGGAACGAGGAACGAGGAACGAGGCGAGGAACGTGGGCTCACAAAACGGCTGGAAATCGAGCCTAGCTGAATTCCGGCCATGTCACTTTCGATTTTGCAATTTACTTGAACGTAGCTAAAATCTCCCAAAATGTTTGTCGCTGATCGTAACTTTTTATATTCTATATTCACGGTTCAAAATTAATGTTGTTTTCATGTCGTAAATATTTTATTCTCGATCGACCGTCCGGGAAACTTCCTTCTGCTCTTTCTGAAAACTGTGTATCAATAGTTATTTGCTTTTTCATCAATATTTGTTTTGCATAAAGCAAGCTAACAGAATCTGTACCTTGCTGAGTTCGCATTTGTTAGCGTTAATAGTATTTTCGGTCAGATGTTTCTGTTTTTTATGAGAGGTTTATTGTTTTGGTCTCCCATCCTAACACTAACCCCGCGAAACAGGGCTTGACTTCAGTGAAGTTTAGTATTACAAAGCTTTCAGATGCTCAGAGGGCACACTTGTGGTGAAAAGAAGTTGTGAGGGATTTTGAAAATTATCAACATGTCAGCCCAGAAGCCAATATTTCTCGCTTCTCTTTTATTTGTTATTCTTCAGAGACTGGAATGCTGTATTTCAATACCACACAATTCAGTGCCTTCTGATTTTCTGTAGCACGTACCACAGGCAACCCAGTGTATGCTTCACAGAAGCATCTAGTTTTTCGTTAGCAGTTTCTTCAGCTACGAGGCTGGTACCAATCGAAAGGAAAGGAACTTTATTTTAGTGTCTAGTCGTTCTAGGGCTGGAGCGCTAATTGGGGACACTTAAAACTGAAATGAACAATGAAAGTAAATCAAGTCAAATGTCGGTTTTTGAGGAGAGGGGAAACCGGAGTACCCGGAGAAAACCTCTCGGTGCAGAGTAGAGAAGCAACAAACTCAACCCACATATGACGCTGAGTTTAGTAATCGAACCCGGGCCACACTGGTGGGAGGCGAGTGCTCTCACCACTGCGCCATCCCTGCACCCCATAGATCGAACCCGAAGGTCCGCTCTTTACTCCCCATCCCTCTGTTGAAGTCACCGAGGATCGAACTGGGGACCTCTTGATCCAAAAGCAACGCACTAGCCAACTGAGATACGCCTGCTCCTTGCTGGATCTATGTCATCGTCGTCAGGCCTGTATGTGTTCGGGATAGACAGATCGGCAACAGTGGCTGCAGGTCAACCTTAATGGAGTTGGTTGGTTGTTGCTGGTTTCCTTGTTGGCGCGCGCTGCTTCTTTAGTCTCCGTTTCTCCTGGATGTCTCTTCTTCTTCTTTGTTCAAAATCTGCTGATAGTTGCTGGATCTCTTGGAGCCAAGCATCTCAGTCAAAGAGTCAAAGGCGAGGGTCATCCAGTTCTGATGATTATTTCTTTGGGGCCCCAATACTGCGCTGCCCAGAGGCCAATTCGCTTTACTGGATGATATTTGGCAATCATTCGCTAGACATGGTCTGCCCAGCGTAGCTGAAATTTCAGCAGCATATCCTCAATGCTAGTCATGCTTGCGCCCGTAAGGCCCTCGTTCTTGGTGATGTTCGTGGATGTCAAAAATTGACCGCAGACATCTCTGGTGGAAGCTTTTCAGGATCAACCGGCTCAACGGGATCGGATCGAATGCATGTGAAGGCGCCGCACGGCTGCCGCCATACGATCCATGTGTGATCTCGGAGCACCGCAGACCCAGCTAGATGTAATTGACTGCATGGGAGTCGATTTTGAGGAGGGAGGAAAATCGGAGTACCCGGAGAAAAACCCTCGGAGTCAGATTGAGATCGACCGAAACTCACTCCACGTGCGACCTCAGGGTTGAACCTGGGTTTCAGAGATGGGAGGCCTGGTTGATGACCACTAGGCCATCACTAGGCCATCAAGAGAGTGGGTGCCAAGACTATTTGCAACGGGTCTCAGAGGCTGTTCTGGAGTAAACTACATGTACATGTTCTCTTTTTATGGACTCAACATGTATACATTCATATTTTGGATCATTCTATAACAAAGCAAAGATCAAAAGAACTAATGCTGCTTACCAACAAAAGCAAAAGATCACGGAGCACAATAAAAATAGCACTACCAACATCAGGTCCATTATTGTAATGTAATCTCAATTTCAACTTCGACTAAGGAATTATAGCAATGACCTTTACCACACATAAAATAAATGGAGTTTCTGATGTAATCTCAGTTTCCATTAAGAGAAGGCAAGTACTCTTGGGAAAACTCATGAACCGTCTGTCTTTGCAATACATGTATATCTGTACAGCCTTTCTTGGCTAAGTCTAACACCTTATCCAGATTATCCACATGAAGTCTGGAGTCCATCTGAAACATGACAATATTTCCAGATTTTGGCAACAATGCCAGGCTCAACTTTGGACCTCCAAAGCTCTCTTCCAAGTAATTAATGTCCATAAGCGGTTTGTCATTCACAAAGCTCACAGTGCAGGCACTCACATAGTCTTTCATGGGTATCCCTGCATCAATTAGAGCCAAAGTTGCAGCATTGATGCAAGCGCTCTGGTTAGAACCATCAGCTTGAAGAATCTGAAACATTAAGAAAAATTTAGCACCAGAAATATTATTTTTTACTCTTTTTTTACTCATTTTCTTTACCAGAGGCATTATTTTTAAAGACTGCTAAATTGGTACATACAGTAGTCAAAAGCAGGTCTTAACCCATTCACACCTCTAGGATGCCCCCTGTTGACGTGCAAAATTGTCTGGCCTTAGACAGAGTAAAATTTGCCAAGTCTCACTCCCAGGAGTCAATAATTTAAAAGCTCCATGAAAAAAATGGAGGTGGTGACCACACATTTTTCATAAAAAGGTATGTCCAGTTTTGGAGGACATCATGCTTGACTAGGTAGAACCCATGGTCACCGAGGAAAGAACAACAAAGTTATTGTTTATCTTAGACACAGAAGCGGCTATAGTAATAGTAAAATTAGCGTGTTATTGAAAAGGAATCTAACCACTCAATAACTGTTTGCCAATAATATTGTTAAGAACTGTTGTTTAAAATACATCATTCCCTTCTTGAGAACTTGCAATATTACAGAAATTTCTTATGTTTTGAAGAAATCCATGGTTCAGTGCTGTGACCTGTTGGCTTTGAGCATGTTTACAGCCATTACAACATTTCACTACATAATAATATTATCTACTCTGGCTGGAATTTTTCGCCTGATGTGAAGCAATCTGAAATCCAGCAAATCAGAGGCTTTGAAATCCAGAATCCATTGCGTGGAATCCAGAATTCACGGATTTCAATGTAATCCAGGATCCATTTCAGAGGAACCTGGAGGAACCTCCAGAATCCACAACTTGGGATCAGAATGACACCTGGATTCCTTTACATAGGATACAATTTTCATCAATGGATTGAGTGGGAGACTAGTCCAGACGACTGTTGTTTAATGTGCCTGATGTTTAGACAAGCAGAGCAATAATCACCTCAAGAAGATGAAGATGACTTCTGGTCAGGACGTTAAATGTCAGTTGAACATTTTAAATTTCACTAATTACATTGCACCTCTTTCCTTTGTCTTAAAAACCGTTTTTGTTATTAGTACAAAAGCAGTAAAGAATGTTGTTTAATCAAACCCAATTAATCGATGGATACATACATCTCCTCTATTACCCATCGACCAGGGTAATCCCTCAAGGAACCAACATTGGACCTATACTTTTTCTTCTCTTTATTAACGACATCCCATTACATACCCAAAATTCTAACATCATTATTAATTTAATGCTGATAACACTACGTTAACAGCTTGCTCTAAATGGAATAATATTTCTTCAGTAAAAAATAACATTCAAGGTGACTTAGAGAACATTCAGCAATGGGAGAATATGATCAAAATGGTACAGTTGCAATCAATGAAAAGAAAACAAAATCTAAGATCAACATCAAGATGTTGATTTTATCATTGCCTTGAATGGCTCACAGATTGAAGGAGTAAGATAACACAAATTCCTTGGGGTTGAGATTGATGATGACTTAATATAACTTTTGAAAATCACTGTAATGCTATTGCTGAAAACGTGTAAAAAAGAATTGGTCTACTGAAATATATCAGTCCATACTTAAAGAGAGACCATGAGAAAACATACTGCAATGCTGTCATCAAACTAGCTCTCCTATATGGTGCTAACATATGTACATCAACATCTAAGGAAAACTTGAACAACATTATTTTTTAGACTGCAGAAAAGAGCTGCAAGGATCATCCTGGGTGCAAACCCACGCTCATGCCCATTGCCTTTGTTCAATACGCTAAATCTACCTTTCTGTCAAGACACGTACGTCTAAAGGTGCACATTGATTCTCAAGAGAACACTTGGAAAAGCACCTGAATACCTGAAATCTATGCTTAAACTGAATTCTGATGTCCACTCCAGAAATACACGTTTCAGTAACTCAACCTACGCTGTCCCCTATACAACAACTCTGCTGAAGGGGTCGAACGTTCACAGTCAGATCAATTAAAGACTGGAATAACTTAGAGGAAATGCTCAAAAGCTCTAAGGACACAAGGTTCAAAATGAGACTAATGAACACTCTTTTAGAAAGACAGAAAGAAATGAAAGAATTGGGCACGCCAGCTCTGCGTGCGCCAAACGCACGCACACGTGAAGCACTATAGTTAAGAAAATATGGTAACCCATCGATGCGAGAAATTTTGGTTTTATAGTCATGATGTCATCGACCATCCGTACATGAGTACGTCCACTCCTCCATGTATGTCAATGTGACCAGTACCATGCTAGTTTAAACAGCATACATCTTTGATATTGGACATCCATATTTTGACCAACTGACACCTGTCAAAACAAGGTATCCGCTGACCAGTATCACATGACCATATCCTGGGCTCAAGCTTAGAGTTTACTGAGGTTATCTTTTTTTTTTTGAAGTTTGACCGCTGACCAGGTACTGGTTTTTGATTGGATTGCAGGCTTAACCCAGGTTAACTCACCTAAACGTAAGCAAAGCTTCATTTTTCGCATGCTCTCTGTGGCTCGACGTGGCTACACGGCCATACTAGGTCAACTATAGTTCTTACACAGTCAACGCTTTTCGCGTTCAGGGGGAAAAAAGTTTGGAAGATGTTTTCTTTCTGCTTTTTTCGCTGGTTTCAATCCAGTTTGACATATCAAGATAGCTGTGGTCCACAATGGTGGCTACGCAGTTATTCAAGTCAAGCATCGGACTGATATAAACTTAAAGCTGAGTGTTTATTTTTAATTTGCTTACAGCTGCTTTTTTTCTCTGTATTGCAATTTTTGGCATATCTTTAGAAGCTCTGGTAAGGTTACATGATGTCTGGAGGATCCATGACTAGAACAGAAATGAAAGGAGAGCATGAGAGAACAACAACGACAAAACAGAATACCTGTAATAGCAGCTCATACGTAGTGGAAGAAGTTACTCCACATTCAAATTCTTTGCTTGGGCACTAAACCATTTGTTATTTTCAAATGAGAATCAAATTTTTATTGTCAACTGGAAGTGCTTGTTAATCTGTTTCCCAACTGGTTTTTGATGTGCCTCGACAGTGACAAGGAAATTTTGCCCTTATGTTATAAACATGTAATCACAATGAGTTCTCGCAAAATTTAGGAGGAAATTTCACTAGCTTGTGTTTTCAAAAATTTGTGTAAAGCACCTAAACGTTATTTAAGTGTTGGAGCGGATCTTGTTTGAAGTTGGTCCTTACTTAGTTGCATTGCTGTATTTTGCCGATTCATGTTCCAAGCCAATGTGGTGTGTTTCAATGAAGTACATCAAAATGTGAATGATTTCGTTTCCAGAGATAAAGTGGAATAAAGTACATCAGTAAAACTCATTTTTGACCTTGAACTGACAAATTTTTTTTTATGACTTCTAATTTTAGCTTGATACCTATTCGCTGGCTATTGACAGTTGACTCTGAAATGGCTTTTTTCCTTTTCCATTCGCTCGCTTAGGGGGTACTTGTTTTCTTTTAAAACTCATGCCGTTCAAGAAAAATCCATTGTCAAACTGGTGAATTCCAAAGTAAATTTCACTCGAAAAACCGATATCGTACTCATTGCTTCGTGATTCATGCAAAATTATATAGGTTTTTGGTGTAAAATGTACCGTGGAATTCACTAGTTAGGCAATGAACTTTTCTACAGAAGAAAGCAAAGAAAATGATTTAATTGTTAAAGCAGCAACCGGAAACATCAAAATGTGGACAATTCGAAACCTTTCATTTTCACTAACCCTACAGGCAGTAAGAATAAATAACCAGGGAGTTCCGCTTGTAGGCTTGGCTATTTTCTATAGATATATTAAACTGATAAATCATGTCCTAACTTCTACGGAAATGCCACAACAGTGGAAACTTTGACCAATAACAATCCTGCGCACCTTATTGAAATTTTTTGAAAGACTTGCTTGATTCATCATTGACTAAGCCCATATTTTGAAGGTGTCCACCACAAACACATATTTGCTTACAGGAAATATCATGGCTGTGACACAGCCCTTCTCAGTTTAACTGAGCAATGGAAGGAAGACATTGACAACGACAAAATGATTGGCCTGGTCTCTGTGGACTTGTTGTCAAAGCTTTCAACACTCTATCTGACGAACTACCCCAGTAATCATCTTGAAACTGAAAGAATATGGAGCTAACAAAGCCATAGCTGCCCTGATAAAAGATTATCTATCAAATCGATTCCAAAGAGTGAGATTTGAAGAGACATTTTCAAAGTAGCAATTTAAGTATCAAAGGTGTCCCACAGGGATCCATTCTTGGGCCCCTTGTTATTTAACATCGATCTTTATCAATGATCTCTCATACATTACTAAGAAGAGTATACTGTGCACCTATGCTGACAACAATCTCTCAAGAAATGAGGAAACTATTCACTTAAAAAAATGATCTTGCTTGTGCTGATAAATGGTTTGCATGCCAAGCATAATCTCAGAGGTACCACAATAGTGGACCTTCCGAAAGTGAAATCTGCAACTTACAGCTTAAGATCATGGCGATACATTGCACCAAAATTGTGGAATTCTATCCCATACAAAACCAGGAAGATTCAAACAATTATACCGCTTTGAAGAACAACCTGAAAACACTAAATTTCATCGGAGTATCAGGGTTTTCAATAATAAGTTTAGTAGTTGGCAAAAACTGAGGAGTAGGTGGAGAATGGATAACGTGCACCAAAGGTGTGCTTTCCAAGGGCGGAAGATACAAGCTTGTAGGTGGTTCGGGGTATCGACCTCACCCGGGAAAATTTTGAAATTTGGGCATCTTAGATTGTATTTCCTGCATTCTGTAGCACGAATTAGGGTATTTTAACAGAACACTAAGATTGTTAATCAGCTTTTAATTAATAAAGAGTACATGAACATATATATTTTTGGAAATTCAGTTGATGGCAAGACATATTTTAGGTGACATAGCCCGTTTAAGGCTCATTTGCATTCTTTTCAGATGCGAGCAATGCATTTCATCTGTTGTAACTGAAAAGACCTTTCGCTAATGCTTCAAATGTAGTTAGCAAATCAGGCAGCTTACATGTACATCAAGTACTAGACTGCTAGACCGCTGCCTCAAAAATGTGTGTTCTTGATCCTTGAACACCTCCTTTTACACGGACAGGAAACCAAATCGCCGCCAAAATTACTCAGAATTCAGGCATCTCTCTTTTTTTTTTGTGAACAAATCCTTACCAAGCAAAGGCTCGTGTTTTGTGCGAATGTTTCTGATGTTATTCATAAAATTTGGGGTAATTTCCAAGGAAAAGTAGGTGGCGAGTTCATGTGCAATAAATTTCACCGGCCGCCAGCTCTTTTTGAAAACCCTAGACTATGATGTATCCACGATGTGTGGCTATTTCTGCCCTTTTTTACAATTTTTATGCTATCCTTGTTAGACAATATCTTGTAGTCAATATTAAATTTTTTATGATTGCATCATTATGACTTGTCAGTCTTCTTAATTTAGTTTTCTGTTATAAACTTCCAAGAAGTTTTTATCTTTGTAAGTTTCTCTTTATTATTTTTGGCATACCTTGAAGCTAGCTTTTAGCTATTAGTGTACTGACCATGTTAATATAATTAAAAGTGAAAGATCACTTGATTGATGCAAAGAGGATGATCATTGCAGTTAAGAAACCAACTGTAGCCATGAAATCCATACTTGGGCAGGACTCAACCCTTTTTACCCATCCCTTGCACCCTGCAATGATACAGTCATTGGTTTAAGGCCAATTGAAGCTTGGAATGTTTGGGACTATTTGCCACTCCTTCAGTTGCGTCATTAGCCAATTCCTGCCAAAATGCAGACTACAGACTGTGCAGACCGTCCAGACCAGGGTAAAAATATGGTGTTACCCACACTATTATTGAGAGCTAACCGAATGTTATTTAGGCTCAATTAGGCTAACCAGATTGACATTCAGGCTAACCGAATTTTCATTTTACAGACAGTCTGCACACTCTGCATTTTTCAGTGTGAAGCCCCAAATGAGATCTTACTGCTTACTACTCCCAGTTCCCAGTTCAACATACCAAATGTACCGTAGTTATATCTGTCTGATTCCCTGGACACAACCCCGCCCTCTCACTACCCGCTCCCCTCCCCCCACCAAAAAAAAAAGCTCCTGTTTTAAGGATTCTCTATTTTTGCAAATCCCATAATACAGTTCATTTTGGGGGTTGTTTGCATTGAAGCAATGGATATAACCAGTATTAGTATATACTAAAACAGTGGATAGCGTTGAACGCGGGCGCTGATTGGCTCGTCAAACTCCGAATATCCTGTGCCTCAGTGTCGGTGGCTAGCGTTGGATATTTACCTCGCCGCTTCGCCGCTCGGTAAATATCCACCGCTAGCCACCTCCACTTCGGTGAATAGTTGTCAATAATTGTTATATAGCTGAAATTTTTCCCCCAACAGCACACGCTCTCATTGGTTACTTCGAGGTCACATGACATCTAACAATAAAACTGTTTCCTGCCAAAAGTCTCTAAGCGGGCAACAGTGCAAAATCTATGACGTCAGAGGGTAACAGTGCACTGTTACCCACGAATG
>NC_090876.1:33034522-33059522 GCF_036669935.1 Montipora foliosa
GAACGTCTTTTATGTTTGGGGATGGAAAAAGTATTAGGTGGTAAGAATAGCCCCTGGGCATGCACTGTCTAGTTCCAAGCTACTTGAAAATGTTCATTAAAAGTATTCATCTTCTGGTGCCAGAGGGTATGCATTCATCAGAGCAGCAAGCCATGGAGGAGAACTTGGGAATATGAACTTTGGAACATACAACTGGGAATATTAACTTGGGAACATCATTACTAGTCTGGCTATAATTCCTGCATTTTGTGCGGTCTTAATTCCCCTTGTAAGAATTAAGACTCATACTACAGTAGTTCTTGCATTGGTTGAACTAGTTTCTCAGTATGTTAATGTTTAATAGTGGTGGGAATCGGTTGAGATTTCACATTCGATCATCAGAAATAATCAGATTGCCCCAACCGATCGATCATCGATTATAATCGGAAAAATCTACCAATAAGCATTCCACATATTTTTCATCTAAATAGAAGTCAAAGTGGGCCCTTCCTTCACTTGATGAAAACCAAAATATTCCCACACTTTTGACCTGGCGTTTCCAGGATAGCGAAAGATCTCCAACTCGTCCATGTTGGACTCGTCAACAACATGTAACAGAGGCATGTCTGAGAGAGGACACTGGGAATTGGGGAGAGATTGGGGAGACCGAAACAACATTTTCAAGCCAAAACGAACAATTGTTCATCTTGGATCAGAGGTGACATTATCTTCCTTTGGTGATTTGTAAATACATTTGAGATCTAGTTCAAAACTTATTTTGGACGGTAGTGATACTACAAACGCGAAACCGTGAGCTTGTAATTTATGTTTTGGTTCAGTTGTTTACGAAATAAAAGCGGCTAAGCATGCCACATCTTTCAAATAAGCGTGAGGTATTTGAAGTGACAACAACACAGCGAACAGGGTACCGCCAGGTAAACACAGGCAATCTTAGATTATATCTGCTGTTGTGACTTACTGAAGTTAGAGTTCATGAAAAAAGACAATTCACAAGAGTTGACAATACTTTTATTTGTCCCCAATAAATTTTTAATTTTTCGGCGACAATTGATTATGAAAAAAGCGAAATCGATTGTCGCGTCGCTTGAACTTTTCGATCAACTTTCGATTATAATCGATCATCGGCCCACCACTATGCTAATGTTTAATGTGTCTTTTGTCAAGGTCTTTCCTCAAGAGGAAAGTTAGCTCAAATGAAGGAGCCTGAGTGGTGAACATGACTATTTCCCAAGTTTAAAAGTACACCCTGGTTTAGTTACAGTATAGTGCTTTGGTAGTGAGCTAGATTTCTGTCCCCCTTCTTTGGATGGAATTGTGAGTTTATCTTTTTAGCATCAGTGCTGTACATGAAATTAACAACTGCATCGAGCTGAGTGGAAGGTGGGTGCCCGGGATGTCCAGGGGCCTCCACTGTGATCAGCCAGCCCCTAGACAGTAAAACGCTTCCAGGGCTCGCAATCCCCGCAACCCAGCCATGAGCCCCTACACAGAGACATCCAGGCACCTATCACACTGTGTTAACAGAAGAAAAAAGGAGGGTAGAAGCGGGAGGGTAGCAGAAAAAATAAGAAAATGCTAACGCTGAGAATGACCGCCTAAAAACGAAGGCTGCACAACACTCTCCGAATGTAGCTCTAAATGGCTGCGACACTGAGATTGCATGACCTAGCCTATGCATGTACGAATGAACCGCTGACTGCTAAGCAAACTGCTCCAATTGCGGACCTAAACACACGCAAAACCAGCATTTCTTTGTTGAACTTAACTAGGTTAAATTGCATTTAACCACATTTAACAACTGTATCGAGCTGAGTGGAAGGTGGGTGCTGGGGATGTTCATCAGCCACCCCCTAGACAGTAAAACACTCCCATATCTAGCAATCCCCGCAATCCAGCCAAGAGGCCCCACACCATGCCCAAGGGACCTCTGGGGGCTGACTAAGCCACCCACCATGCCGAAGGGACCTCTGGGCTGACTAAGGACAGCCCAGAGCCTAGGGGGCTCATGGCTGGGGGAAGCCAGAGCCCCTGACAACCGCTGCCAGATCCCGAGGCACCCGCCAGGTATAGCAGAAAGACCATAATTATACATACCAATCATAGAAACCTGCCACCGCTTCAAGAATAGACTGCACTGGAGTCCCAACATACAATTGGTAGGCGTTGCTGGACCAATGGCCCCTGATCTGGAAGACCCTTCTTAGCTGCTTTAGTTGCCACCCCGATTCGAAAGCTGTGGCCGGGGAAGGATCCAGGTATCCCAGTGGCAGATAAAGTTGACTGAAGGAAATGAGACGGCTGCACCCAAGACAAGGGTTGACCATCTGGGTGAACAAAGAGAGGACCCGGCGTTGGACCACGTAGATGAAGGTATGCCATCAGGGAAGCGATGGGACAGATGGAAGAACAACCATGGCCTAAATAGTTTTAAGCATCCTTGTCGTAAAAGGTCCATTTCTTAGCACTTGATGTGCACACGCAGATAGGTGGGGTTGGATGTGGAATCCAGTTGCAGGTCCTGAAGGGAGAGGTGAATAAAGTAGTCGTTGGGTAAGAGAGAGGAATGGATGACTTGCATTAACTCCACTGTGACTGGCTGGCGTGGGCCCTGGTAAGAGCCTTGGTGACACTTGATACCCGGTAATACTCGCTGTAGTTAGAGACAATTGGCAAGTGGGTCACTGAAACCCATGTCTATGTGCAATTGAAGAGTGTTGGAGGCGATCAGCCAAATGTGAACACATCAAGACTCGTTGAGAAACCGGAAGGATGGGTCCATTCTGGTTGACGCTGCCACATCCTGGTAGCAAAACTCAAGAAACTGCTTTTGAGCTGAGGAGTACACCTGCTGAGTTGAAGGAGCAAGACTGTTTGAGAGACTGCAGATCCAAGGGGTCCACAGGGATTGCCATTGCTTCTGGGGCTGCATGGGGTGCAAGGCGATGAAACAAGTTTCTTAAAATTAAAACGTGAGAGTGCATCAGCCACTGGGTTAACCTTCCCTGTTACATGAGTAGCCATGAATGAAAAACTATCACGCGCAGCAAGAAGGGCCATCAGGTTGAGATTGTGTGAAATCCCAGATCGTAGGACCTCAACAACTGCTGTGTTGTCAGCGCAAAATTCCACTCATTTGGAAGACCACTGAAAACCCCAGAGTGCGGCTGCCAACACCACTGGGAATATCTCTACTTTGTACGCCATGGACAAGGATGCCTGAACTGACGACCAAGCGCGAGCAAAACGTTCTCGGTCAAAGATAGCCCCATAGCCAAGTGAGCCTGCCACATCCGAGGACACCTGAAAGTCAGGTAGTGGTGCCCACTGAGGGGAAATGAACAAACTGGTACCATCCCAGGAGTGAAAGAAATCCTGCCACGTCACCAGGAGAGGTCCAGGTGAAAGTCCCTATTAAGACGAATTGGATGGTCATCCGTTCTGATGGCTGACAAAAGATTGATCATTTGTTGCAGAAACGCACAGCCCTGTGGGACCACTTTGCAAGCATGGTGCAGATGGCCAATAAGTGATTCAAGTTCTTTCCGCTTGCAGTGTTTTTTGGGTAGCCATTCATCCAGCAGTCTGGTAATACGGTCAAAATTATCTTTGGGTAACAGCTGGCCTGGAGAGCAAATGAATCCAGTTCGATGCCCAAGACTGTCAGGATAGTCGAAGGAGCTTCAAGTTTGTCTGGGTGTAAGGGTACTCCCCATTCAGGAAAAAGGTGGATGCAGGTCGCCAGATTGATGCCACATTGAGGTGAGTTGGGAGGACCCACAGTGTGAAAGTCGTCTATTGTAAGTAATGCTTGATGAAACCAACATTGTAGTTGTGTCTGAGAATCCATTCAAGTAAATTGGCAATGGTCGTAAATATGAAAGGAGCTGAGTGCAGACCAAAGGGCAAGGCCAAATCAACAAAGAAATGATCTTTTCAACACATTCCAAGAAGAAAACGGTCCTCAGGGTGGACAGGTACAACATGATAAGCATTCTCAATGTCAAATTTTGCCATCAAGTCTCCACGTCCAAAATCCATTATCGCGTCAATGACTTCATCCACTGACATATACTGTACAGAAAAAGGCTCCCTTTGAATACTGTCATTGACACTGCCTGATGTTTCATGGGAATCACGCCAAAGTGACTAGTATGGAGGTTGGTAAGAGGTGGGGTAGGAAAAGGGCCAGCTTTTTGGCCTTTATCCATCATGGCCAGCAAATAATTATCAATCATCTAAGGCTGAAGACATGTTCTGAGATGCAGATCTGAGGGACACTGCAGCTGGGTTGAAGCCCAAATGAAAGCCATAGCGGAGACCTGTAAGGACATAATCTGCCACTGAGCAGTCGGGATGTCCCAGTAACTCCGACTCCAACTTGCCTGTGTTGATGGGGGTGATCATTGATGGAGGGTGAAAAGGAGAGAACTGCTGTGCAAAGGAAGAGCTAATGCCCTGGGGTGGGCAGGGTTTTCAATAAGAATTTAAGTAGGTGGCAAAAACTGAGGAGTAGGCGGAGAATGGAGCTTGCAGGGGGGTTTTGGGCCTTTTAGAATGCATTTCCTGCATTCTGGAGGACTAATTAGGGTATTTGAACAGAACACGTCTAATATCATGAAATCTTAACTTTCTTAATGCAGAGAGAGTACAACAACCACATGCAAATCATTTGTACCCTCAGGCCACTTGACTACTGGATCGACATGCTGCTAAATTGTGTGCCAGTCTCTTGCACAATTTTTCTCTAAATTTTAGTGTTAATCATAGGAATCTTGTAACATATCAGTATAATTTTAAAATGTTGTTGTCCTTCAGAAGTACATGAAATGTGAGTTTCACCTTGCAACCAGTTCTTCTGTTTGTTTTCATGTACAAAAATCAGACAGGAAGTACCAGTTGAGAAGATGGGTTCTGATGTTCCATTGTGTATGTTTCAATTTTCTCGTGTCTTCTCTTGCTGCAAAATTCCTGGAAAAGAAAAGGATTATCTAAGAAGCACTTTTTTAACAGGTACATGTACATTAACCAAATGCTTTATCACAGACTATTAAATTGTAGATAAAATTTGAAATGATCTAGCACACACCTGGACAATTTAAGCAAAAATAAGTACTACACTGCATCATCAAGATGCCTGAGAGAAAATTCAGGAGATTCAATGGGATTTGAACCCCTAATCAGGTGACATTCTCAGTGTTCTCACCAGTGGGACAAAAAAAAAGGAAAGTAAAATAAAAAAAGAGAGAATAAATAAATAAATAAATAAATAAAATATATATACATATATATAATATTATTGTAAAAAAAAAAAAAAATTAAGACAAAATAGAAAAGAGAAAAAAAAAAAAGAAAAAAAATTGTAATATACTTACATTATGTAATGGAGGAAATACATAAAAATAAATAAAGAAATGAAGAAAATAAACCAGGATTTTGCCTTAGGGAGTCCCAGGGCTCCCTTTTTCGTATAATATGGACCCTGCAGGAGCTTAAGTGGGACAAAGTTTAATCCTTGCGCTTCATAACAAAGGTGGAAAAAATCCTTTGTTTTTTCTTTGTCCATTTCATCAAGGCACGTTCAAATTGTAACTCTTGCAGTAGTGAGCCCTCGACAATATTGTAAATGCATTTAATTTGTTTGCCTCGTGGCAGATCTTACAGGTCATGATCTTTTTGTTGGCATCATAGGCAAGCCATATGTAGTTCGACTGCCGTTCACTCTGAAAAACACGGTCTTTCTCCAGTAAAATAGCTTTTTGATCTTTGCTTGCTACGTTGTCCTTTTTTTATCGTCCTCTTTACCAGCATTTGGGTGATCTTCTACACTTTTCTTAAATCCTTGGTACTTTCGTGAAAGAATCTAATTTTCTCTGTGCCATGACAAATAACATGAGCCCGCACTGTAAATCAGGGGCACCCAACGAGAATGTAGTTCAAAACCACTTAATTGTTAAACATATTTTAGTATTTGAACGGCAGATATAGGCATTTTTTTATTGCCTAAAATGTTTTCATCTGTTCGGATTTCCTAGCTGAAAGTCTAGTGATCTGAAAATTATAGGGATCAAAACTTACCTTTTCAAAAATTTCACCCAGAAAAAAGGCTCCCGAAAATTCTAGGTGACCTTTTTAGGGTAAGAATTCGTTAAAAAATGGCAATTATGCCATTTTTTAGATGTTGGAAAATCCTAGGACACGCAGGCAAGCAAGAAATTAAAAAAAAAATGTTCAGAAAATTCTAGATCTCAAATCGTCTTCTGAACAGGTATTTTCTGAAAATTAATACCTACCTGATCCAATATGGCAGTCCAGATGTTGAAGCTGTGCCACCTTTGTATGACTTACGAAGGCAAAAGTCAATAAATTATTTAAGGCTTTGAATACTTTGATCAACTGTTTTCATTCAGTTGAAGAAGCATCATAGAGCTGGAGTAGCTGCCTGACCATTAAAAAACTGCTACGGTAACTTAGTTGTAAAAGTCGGTTTTGCTCGTTGCATCCTTGTGCATCCTTGTGCATTTGCATTGCTTTTAATGCACCATTTCTATTTTTCTTGCGGGAATCCCGCGAGGGCGTGGCCTGGTGAGAACACCTCATTCTGTCATTCAGTTCTTTTTACTAAATAAATAAATAAATGTCCTTACTTTTAGAATAGCCGATAATGGACAACCCCAATATTGGTAATTTTCCTTGGTTTGGACCATATTTGGTTTCCTACATGCACATACATGTATGTGTTTAATGCCATGCACAATTTATTACACACCTTTCATTAACCTACAGCTGTTACAGTAGTTTGAGCACTATACTTTAAGTTAAAACCCACGTTTTTTGAAGCTCGATTTATTTGGCATTAATGGGAGCAGGATTTCTGAGTAGACCTAGATATAATTATATCATCCTTTTGCTTCTGAGGGTTCCCCCATTGGCAAGTAAAGTCATCTCGCATTAAAATCTATAATAATTATTGCTACTCTTAGGAGGGGAAAGGTTAAAATTGAACTTAAAAAAAAAAAAAAACCAAGAGAGCGGAAGTTAGTTTATACCCCTAGATCTTTGATTAAAGCAACAGAAACCAACATTGAAATTTGAATACAATATGACATGCTTATCCCATTGACTCCTGGGAGTGAGACTTGATAGATTTTACTCTGCAATAGTACTAGTCAATTGGGGGAGAGGGGGGGGGGGGGAGGGTGTGGTTTAGTAGTCAGTGGGTTAATAATATTAGGCAAGGACCTTCAGTATATGGCAGGCATGCTATCATAGACTGAGGTATTATAAAATATATAATATTATAATACAATGTAGTCGAATCATGGCCTTTTGTTATACCTCACCATACAGTACAGTTAGTCTGATATATGTAGTTGTTGCATTACATTGGGATGGTGAAAACCTGTTTCAGGTCTTCAAAGCAACATGATTATTGTGTTAAATGAAATTGTTTTTTCATTGGAGATAATGAGATTGAGTTAATCTGCTATGCACATTTATTAAAGAACTCAATTATTGTTGTCTTTGACTACATGTAGCCCCACAAAGAGCATCTCGCCACATCATTGTTCAAACTAAAGGAAGGATATTCTGCTGTACAGTTCTGGATGAAAAGATGGATCCAATATCACCACTTGAAATTGAACAGTAAGTACCTGAAACTTTTATAGCCATCAACATCTTTGGTGTTTGGTCCTTGTTGTGTGCAGTGTAAATAGGATGTATGTAGAAACTGGAATAAACTAAGCTGAAACATATTTACATGTAGCCCTGCAGATTTAACCTTAAAGCTGTCAGTAGTGACAATGTTCCTGTGCAACCTTAGGAACTCCGACTGGTAACCCACAATTTATTTCTTTGTCAGTTATATGTGTTATGACGATATTAGAGTCAATATTGTGTTATGTAAAAGTTGTATGGTTAGAGCAGCAATTTTTCACAAATATTTATCTATAATCTGTAGCTGCCCTGAATCCTTGGGTGAAGAGGTACATGTACATGTATTTTAGACACTTACCGGTATGTCTGAGCTGCCAGACTCAGCATGCTTATAGCTATTTGTTAGGGATTACAGTATTGGATTCCCTTTCCTCTATCCCAATTATGTTCACGTCTATCGGTAATAATAATTGTCACTAGTAGTAATCTCAGATAATTGAAGTGCATTTGACAGCCGCTTTGGAAGCAAAGGAGAAGAGTAGGGAAGAAAAAAAAAAAGAAACAAACAAACTTATTGGAGCAAACAATCATGAGATGCAGGATCGTCATTTGCGCATATGATGACTATCAATGGTTGTATGACATAATTCAAGATGACACTGAAAAGCAGACAAATGAAAAATCAAAAATTTTCTAAAGCTGACCCTATGCACAGGAAACCCAAGATTAGAAATTGCATTCTCCTATGACCTGCATCAGTGGCTGCATTTGAAATTTGAGGCACATCATAAATGACATTGTAGAGCCCACTGACAAGCAGACACTCAATTAATCTGCATTTCTACATCAATCACAGTTATTCCACACTAACCACATCTACTGTATTAACGAGGTGCAATGTTGTCTTTCTTTAATACCTGCAGGCATTTTTAGTTTTGTGTATGGAGTTGAATCCAAAACATTAGGAGAGGGAGTTCCATGTATCTCATAATTATGTGCGTGATTATTATTTAGCGTCATATGTGTGTCGTGTGGGTTGAGTTTGTTGGTTCTCTTCTCTGCTCCAAGAGGTTTTTCACCCGGGTACTCCGGTTTTCCTCTCTCCTCAAAAAGCAACATTTGATTTGATTTGAGTTAATTTGTTCATTAGTGTCACCAATTAGTGGTGTAGTGCTAAATCCATTGACAATTAATAAGTAAAGTTGTTATAATTGTTATTTGTTGTTGTTATTATTATTATTATTATTATTACTATCTCATGTATCATTATCAAATAACAGTGGTTCATTGCCCACAGGTGTACTTATATGTCCTTTGATCTCTTCTGTTATAAATTAAGACAACTTCTGGAAATACAATCTTTAACTGATGTCAGTGCTCCTGGCCAAGCGATTGGCTCTTTGACTGGAGAGGAAAGAAATGTCTGGCATGAGGTGAAAAAAAAAAAAATTTTCTCAAGACTTGGCATGATGTAAATCTTTTCTGCACCTTTGTTGTAATCATTCATTGTCTGAAAAGGCTGGACAAAAGAACTGTAATGCTTTTATTTATTTTATTATATGGTTGGTGTTCGTTGCCAATATAACAATTAAGTGCTCTGTCAGATTGGCCGTGCAAGGCCACCTCTACCTTAATGACCACAGGACATTTTGCGAATCATGCATACTAATTAAGCCACATTAACACTTAAGTCTTCGCAATTTGAACATAAGTAATGCAACAAAATTTAATGATAAAGTTTGCCTGTTCTGTCTTAAGCGTAAAACTGAATAAGAAAAGAATTCTTGCAGATTAACAACTGTGTTAATCTGCACAGATTAACACAGATTGAAATGCTCGTTTTTCCCACCACACCGATGAATGAGCTCTACAACTGCATGAAGAATCTGATGCATGAGAAAATATAGCAAAACCACTGACAACAATTGACTGCAGTCGCTCCTAGTTGTTAACTCAGTTAAAACTGCATTTAACTTCATTAATAATTTGCAGCTATAACTGCCTTAGTTTGTGGCATTATGGCAGCTCCATACTGTATTTTTTTAGTTAATTATTATCAGCTCTATAGTTTAATAAGTCATTTTTTTAAACATTTTGTCATGTATAGTTGCGGGAAAGGTTGATAAGTCTGAACAGAATTAACCAGAAGAACCTTGACATCATTGAAACAAGTTTGTTTGCTCTAGTTTTGGATGAAGCCTCACCTGTTTCAAATACTGAGGTCAGTATACTTGATCTTTAACGACTTGTCGTCACTTGTGGAGGTTGGGTGCCTGAGATATCCAAGGGGCTTCCACTATTGGCAGCCAGCTCCTAGATAGAGTCTGCTTAACCATGCCTGGGAAATCCTGGTAGCCCAGCCATGATCCCCCATGCAACACAGGAGACAGGAAAAAGGGATGGGATGGGAGGGAAGGGAATAGAATTAACCGCTCTAGACACTCCACAAACACACTCTTTCTGCTTCCTAACTACAGCGTCATAGTTATACCATCAATTTCACAAGGGCAGGAAATCACTACAATTATATCTAAGGTACACATAGACTATGTGATGCTGGAGTACATGCATGCTTTCAAAATTTCCACAAGCAGTAGTGAAGGAATTTTACTAATAAAAGATTTTCATTATACATTGTACTTAATTTTAAAAGATGTGTGTTGCATTCTCCATCGTCTCATGAGTCACTACGTTTTCTGTATCCAAGTAGAAATGTGATAAAGTGAACTGGTACCTTGAAATGGTAAGAAAATGATACCTTTGACTTTAGAACATTTGACGTTATTTTGCATGAACATTTTGTTGCCAATTGTACAGTAATACTTAGTTTTAAAGTACAATGTAATTACTGGTTCCTCCACAATAATTTATTCTATTAGGCAATTAGAAGAATTATCACTGCATTGACAGGGTTGAATGGTACTAGTCAATATCAAAAATACCATAATACTCTTTGTCTGTCCCTCCAAAATTTTGCACAATCATTGTTTTTATTTTCTCTTGGGACTTAAAATGGTCCCAAGTAAAACTGGAAACAATGTTTATGCAAAATTTTGGAGGGACAAACAAAGAGTATTATGGTATTTTTGATACTGGCTAATTGAACTGCATTGAATGGTAGCTTTTTATGTTGGTTTTTCAGACCATTAGGGAAGCTGTAGTTGGTGATTGCACCAATCGTTGGTTTGACAAGTCCTTTAGTATGCTGGCATTTAGATCTGGGTTGTTTAGTGTTCACTGTGACGTAAGTGAAACGATTAGAGCATTTGAATTAGTTATCATAAGGTCGTTGCCTTGGCACTTACATTACTATTTTTTTTCCAAATATCCCGTGGCTTCCATTGGTGGATAGTTTTTTTTTTACAAAATTATTATAAAAAATGACAAATGCTACAATGCCTGTTCCTTACTCTTCAGTGTGTACTTCGATCAGTTATTCCTTCATGTTCAGGCTTCATAATTATTATTTTATTCATTGATGAGCTGGTGCCACAGGGATTCTTAATATTTATTTTGGGTCAAAGGGCAGCTTTAGAAACTTAAGATCTTTTTTTAAAGTCAAAATTCATACTTTTTGGTTCTCTCTTTTTTTTTTTCTCGTTCTGTCTTGTTTCAGCATGCACCATTTGACGGTATTGCTGAAATCACTGTTGTTCTTCAGGCTTGTGAGTTCCTTTCAGAAAGAGGAGGAGAATGGAAGGTGTTGTATATTGACATAAACTCAATTCATTTTCCCTTTCACCCTTGAACTGGCCCCCATTGAAGTAAAACCATCTGGCGTTATCAGAAGCTGATGACCTTGAAGTGTTTAACTCTGGTTCATAGCTGGGGTTTTTCAGTTTAAAAATTTCCAAGCTTTCCACAAAAACGTTTTTCTTTTGCTTTATGCCAAGAGCACGCTTTCTGGCGTAAAAGTTTTTAGTTCAGCAACGCTAAGCGCAATCATTTATCATATAAGGTCATATGAGCTGATAACCGAGATTGAGTGAACCAATCAGAGCACGAGAATTGAATTATCCGAGATTGAGAATTTAATAAAACGTAAATAGCCCCCTGCCGGAAGGGACGTTAAATTACTGGTAAAAAGACTGAAGAAAATAGAAGGGAATCGAGTAACGTTGGCATCTAGCATGTTGATCATTTCCAAAATCACTTCAACTTTTTTTTCACAGCAATTTAAAGTGTGAATTGCTGTTGTTATTAGTTCTACTTTTCGTTTGACTAAAGTACAGTAATATATATGAGAAAGAGTCGTGAATCACAAAATTCAGCTTGACTGTGGACATGGCTAACAGCTTGATTCAGTGCTCGTCTTTGAGATGCCTTTCACGACAAAAGTTCACGGAAGTTAAGCCCTGTCTTGCGGGGTTGGTATGTGTTATGAGACCAATGAGATGATATACGACATGCCTGTTTTTAATCGGAATACTCATATTTAACGGCTGGAATCCTGACCATTCATCACTTTAGTTCAGCCTGACAGCTTTTCGTATTTGTCTTTCATGAAGCTGCGACAAAATTTATAACGGATAAGTATTTCACGAAGCTGCGATAAAATTTATAACAGATAAGGGAAGCATCAAAGAGGCGAAAATGAACCAGAAGGCTAAAAAACAGAGCAGTTTTATAGGTTAAGTTACCTGGAATTAGATAAAGCCGCGTATCTTAATTCCTCCATTCGCACAATTTATGAAATCGAAGAAACTGTGCACTACAATATAGTGAAGAATGGTAAAGGAAAGTTTAAATTTTTGCCCGATAATTTAAAATGTAAACCAGACGATTTGAGGGTACTCCCTGTTCATCATTAGTTTGAAATCAACTGAAAAATGCCTTTGCAGCTTAACGCTCAAATAAAAACAAAAATCTCAACGTCTACAGCGCGCGCTGACTTTATGTAAAACCGAAGTCCAGGGTGTAGGGTGCGGTGTCGGAAAATCATCGTGGCCTCAGAACTGCGTCTGTCTGTGGCACGGATTTTTTACCACAATTGCTTGCAATATCGTAACCTGATTGGCTAATTTGCCGTTGTCGATAAGAGTCTAGACTACGCTGTTCGCGTCATGCTCCCGTCAATTTGTCACGCAATGTAATAGCCAATCAGGAACGCCCATTTTGGGATATAAACCAATCATATTGCAAGAAAGTTATAGACCACGCTTGCTCTTTCTTTGTGTCATGATTTTCGTGACGCTCTGAAATAAAAACTTTCTTTGGCGTTGAATATTGTGGTAAAAAACAAATCGAAAGTGGTTCAGCGTTGTCTGTACTCTCATCGACAAAGATATTCGTCATCACTCGGCTGCACCTCGTGAATCCACAACCTTTTGACCACTGTGATGACGAATATCTTTGTCGATAAGAGAACAGACAACACTGAATCACATTCGATTTGTAAACAGAAACCAGCATGTCCTGATAAGTGTTCTCCGAGGGAAGCAAAATGGCGTCCAACCAAAAGATCGGAGTCTGCTATCTTAGGCTTGTGAAGCGTATATACCCCAAGTGGATGCATCACGTTTACATCGAAATATACCTGTGTCAGCGAGAATGTGGTGTATGCAATGAAATGCCGCGCATGTCACAAGATCTATATCGGTGAAACTGGTTGACGCTTTGGTGACAGATTTAGGGAACATCAGATCTATGTGCTCCACAAGAGAATTTACCTAAAAATGGAGAAAAACCTTAAATAACAATGACCACAACCAGGTTTTCTGAGCCCGCGAGACTGAGTACCCCCAGCAAACCATTGTTTTAACGAAAACCGCTGGTCAGCATCCCTGTACTGGTCATTGTTGTCTAAGGTCTTCCACAAAAGGAAGCTTGAAATACCGAATACCTGTGGCATCGTCGCTATCACGACCTACGTTATTTTGACTTTGTCTCGGAAATGTAACATATAGATTTAGCCAAGCCTAAATGCGGAGCCTGTAGGGTTAGCGAAAATGAAAGGTTTCAAATTGTCCGCGTTTTGGTGTTTCCGTTTACTGCTTCATAAAATGTTTTTGTTCGCTTTGCCTAACTAGTGAATTCCACGGTAAGTTTCACGCAAAAAACCGTTGTCGCATGAATCACGAAGCGATGAGTGCGATATCGGTTTTTCAAGTGAATTTTACTTTGGAATTCACCAGTTTGGCAATGAATTTTTCTTGAATCGCAAGGGTTTTAAAAGAAAGCAAGCGCATCCTCAGCGAGCAAATGGAGAGTCAACTGTCAATAGCTAGCGATTAGGAATCACGCTAGAATTAGAAACCGTCTGGAAACTTTGTCAAATATTGGCTCCGCTAAAATTTGATTTAATGTAAATATCAATTACAAATTGTACGGAGTTCTAGTTTTGTGGGTGAGTCTCATCTCTTTGTACCATACCCAAGGGCATGTTCATTTATCATGGCTAGTTCAATCTCATTTTTTTCTTTTTTTTCGTGGTCTAAGGCTCTCTTAGTGTTACCTGGTGACAACAAAATTCTGCTACTTTTTAAAGAATGTCACTGAAATGATAAGCTACTAGTCTGTACACCTCAGAGTAAGAGCCATGCAACACAATACTGTTGATCTACGTGGATTTCGTTAGTTGTAGATTTGTTCATGAAAGTCGTAAGTTATTAAAAATTCTACATGGGTCACATTTTTTTATTTATTATTCCAATGTTACGCCATTTTACCATATTTGGTCAAGAGAACACGCAAAATGAGACGGTAATACACTGTAGTGTCCCGGTTTGACCGGTTTAGAACAGAGCAAATACGGACGGAACGGGAGTTTTTCAATAAAAGAAATTGTTTTCACATGCAAAGCCTGAGAATTTAGCTTGTTATCGCTTGTCACTCGTCGTTTTGTTTATATCCAATCAAATAAAGGACATGTGGCTGGCTTTTTGTGCTGCTTACATCGTTCGCACGCGCCCTGAAGGACATATGATGCCTTTTTTAAAAACACTCTTACCAAATAAAATTGAAGCAAAGTAACACCTTTTTGCAGTGGATAATAAATCTCTTATTCGATGGTTTAACATACAATACTCGCAGACATTTTGCTCACTGCACTACGCAACTCGCAAAAAATCCGCGCTTATTATAAACCATCAAATAAGATGTATATATATCACCACATTTCGTCAAACTACGGATTACAATGTGAAAAATTGAGAGTGGTGAGGGGACCTGAGGAAGCCAAAGGCTTGTACAAAGACCTTACTGCAAATACCAACTTTCAAAGGCCCAGTTTCAAGTGGTATTTTTCACATAACTTTTGATTTTATTTCGTTTTTCTAATTTGTACATCACAGGCTCATTTCAAAGAGTTAGATAAGCCGGGAAGTGATGATCCATTGAAACATGGGTTGATGTTTTTTTCAAGCAGGGAAGTAAGGAAATCAAGAATTATTACAAGCCTGAAGAATTGGTATTCACCGTAGATGAAGTCATATCTGGTGCTGTTAGGCAAGCTGTCAAAAAATATCAAGAAACAGTAAGTTGCTCCCTTAAAAGGTAATCACATCATCATCATACTACTACTACTAGTGCTGCTGTTGCTGCTAATTATTATTATTATTATTATTATTATTATTATTATTATTATTATTATAATTATTATTATTGTTTTCGTTATCATTATTGTGCAATGCCATTGCCGACCGTTGTGCTTGTCGCTAGCGCCTCTTGGAACCATGCTCAACAGCACAGGATATGGCTTTAAAGTTAAAGCTGAAACAGTTTATCATCTATTTTATATGGATGATTTGAAACTGTACGCGGAAAATGATGAACATCTTGAGGGAACACTGGTGACAGTAAATCAAGATGTCATTTGGACTTGATAAATGTGCCAAGGCAACGTTTAAATGTGGAAAGCTTATCAAGACGACCTCTATACAACTTGACCGTGACAGTGAAAGAGGGTGATGGTATTCCACATCAAACAATGAAGGACAAGATTCGCATAGAATATTACAGACATATGTGATTGGTATTAGGAAGTGAACTTAACACTCTTGCTGTGCCACCGGTGTCTTACAACTAAAACATTATTGATTGGAAGATCAGTGAGATAATACCTATACGTACCACTTGGTCAAGGGGGCGGGGTCTACTACAACTGGAATTAGAATATTGTGAAAACAAGAATATTGGCCTGCGAATGTACCTTGAACACAATACTGATATGATGCAGCTGGTCTACAAACATCATCAAAAGAAGAAGTTATGCTCAGTTGTGAAAGAGGAGTGTCAAGTTTAGATCTTACAACACACACCCTGTTTGTGTAGAGTATGCATATCTCTCCACTGAGAGACACTTCATCATATAATCTCTGGTTGCCCAGTATTGGCTAAAACAGAGAATATAATCAGACATGATGATGTTGCTGCATATGTCCACCTAAGTATCTACAAACACTTCAACATTGAAAATAAGGAAAACTGGTATGAATACCAACCAAAGGCAGTGTAAAAGAATGACATGGTATCGATTCACTGGGACATGAAAATCGGCACTGACCGAGCTCTAAACCAAGAACAATTGATCCAGGTATTTCCATTTTTATACATGGCATTACCTATCAAATTATGCGATGGAAATTGCTGATCTATTTAATAAAACCACAACAGTCTCGATGCTATTATTAAAGACCGCACCACCAAACAGTGTACTCTGATACATATCACCATATCGTCACGCAGATGTGTCAACAAAAGACCTGGCCCACGTTGTTCAAAAGGTGGATAACACTATCCACCGGATAAATCACTATCCACTGGATAGCGCAATTGGTTTCGCTATGACTTATCCACTGGATAGTGATTTATCCGGTGGATAGCGCTTGCCATCGTTCGAACAACTGGGGCCTGGAAATCGAAGTGCACCAGTTTCCGCCAAGTAAAAACGGCACTTCTGGGAAGGTAGATCGGGTAATTCCCCTGTGTTCTTCCACGGCTCGCAGTTAGGCCATTGGCGTTGATTTGCAAGTTGAGTTGTTTCTGAGTTTGTTCAAAGTGAGGCTTTGATCGATCCCTTTGTTGTACGAGTAGAATCCATCGTTGCTTTACGTCATCTATTTTAGTTTTCCTAAAGATTCCAGTGAGCCTCTCTCTTCTTCTGCAGTTGTGTACAAACCTTGCAACCCGTGCTGCTACTCGCAAGGCATGGCACAGGTCCTTCTTTTCCAGTAATTCGTCCATAATATCGATTGGTTCTTCAATGTGACCTTCATTGAGAAGTTCGCCGATCACTTAAGCTTCTTCTTCTGAGGCTTTTGATGCAGATGTCACTAAGTTTGGGGACCAATTTCTCTGGTTAGACAGCCAGTCAGGTCCATTCCTTAACAATTCCGAAGTTCCTCCACCCCTGCTCGCTGAATCGGCTGCTGGGTTCTCATGCGCTGGCCATTTCCGAGGATCCAGTGCAAGGCGAATGTACTGTCCAGCCAGGCATAAACTTCAGAGTTGGGCAGGTCATGTAACGTTTTTCGTACATTGGTCACAAGGTTGGTTGCCATGTGGGCAGAGACCAACTCAAGGCGTGGTATTGTAAGACTTTGTTTTGGTAACCACCCTTTAGCTGCGACTAGCCGTTGCGTTGTCCCACTTGGTTGTCATGCCACAGCAGCACTTACGCCCTGTGTGCTTGCATCGCCGAAGGCGTGTAGCTGAATGTCCACCACTGGCTCTCTGTAGTGCACCACAGGGTGTGGCACAGTTACTTCAGTCGGTAGGCTCTGTTGCCAGTTTTCTACTCTCTGGACAAGTTGTTGACTGAGCTGGGAATCCCATGGTACCGTGTGATTGCAAATGTTCCGGTAGATCAACTTCCCTTTCAAGGTAAGTGGTGTGGCTAGACCCAAGGGATCATACACGTTGGCTAGATGTCTCAGTACTTCTCTCTTGGTCGTTGGGATCTTGTTCTTCGGGAAGTTGACAGTCAGTGTATCCATGTCCTTGTCCCATGGCAACCCAAGTACTTTAGATTCGTTTTGTTGGGAACCCAACTGTTGCTTGGCAAATGATAAGTCGCTATTCTTTTCTTCTTGATTGTTGTTGTCTTCCAATTCGTTACATTTGAGGTCCATTTATGTAAGACGAACTTTGCGTCACTGAATATCTCTATGGCTGAACTTTTTCGTTCTCGGGCTTGAGCAACAGTGTGACCTCCATTCAGCAAATCATCCACATACAGACTGTTGCATATTGCCGTCACAATGTCTGGCATCTTGTTCTCCCAAACGTGCAAATGCTGTTCGATAACTCCCCCCAGGAGGAAAGGTGAGCAAGTTAAACCAAACAAGGCCAGCGTGAATCTGTAGGTCTCGATGTCACAACCTTCGTTCCATTGCCCTTGGAAGCGGAGTGCATCACGCCCTCGTTCCTTGATTTTTACTGGGTTGCCCTATGGGAACCCAGTCGGAAAATAGGTAGATTTCCGTTTTAGTATTTTTTTCCGTGTCGGTAAAAGTCTTGCCTGTTACTCCCCTGGTGAGTGGTGTCTTTGTGCATAGAGCCTTCTGCGCGTATTTTCTTAGGATCGAGAGGGTAGTGGAACTGCGTAGATTTCTCTGGTGGACACAGTAGAATCATTAACTTAGCCTGCAATGGCGTCGAAAGTCATGCAACGCGAATGGCGTTTTAGTGGATCCTTAAACAAAATATACCCTTATGGAGCTCAATAATAGAAAATCAGTTGGATAAACTAGGTATGAATCTCAAAAGCGACGAGTACTGGACTTCCACAACAATCTATCGCCCGTCGAGACGAAATCAAAGTGAGCAGTATTTACCTGAAGTACATGGTAATTTGACACAATTGAGTTTCTTGTCTTCACGCACGCAATGAAATAGGAAGAGGTTTTCGCCTCTAAGAGCAAATATGTTGTTTGTTTCAATAAAATTTTCGCTGGAAAGGGATTCTGTGGTATTTTCTGCCTTTGTGAATTATAATATCATGTTGTGTATTGAATTTTCGAGCTTAAGGTTGAAATGTGATATGGGAGAAGTTTTTTAGTATTGCTCTGTAAGCAGGAAGGGTTCACAGACCTGTTGGAAGCGTGCTTGAGTTTCAACAAAATGAGCCCCAAAATCAGTGAAAACTTGTGACGCAGATGAATAATAAAGTAGCTGCTATTTCCAAAATGATGGAATTACCGGGTGATAAATAACGTCGTACGCGTCTTGGAGAGTAAATTTTGACTTTGCATAAAGTTGGGCGATTGTGATCTTTGTTTTGACTTCGCTCATTTCATTGTCAAACTTTATAACACTTGACAGAAAAAGAAACTTACAAAAACCCGGTATCTTGCCATCATTTGACACAGATGCTTCAGTGTTTGGCGAGTAAACATGCCGGGGTAACTTAATCACGGCGCCCGCTGAATTCCGGCCATGTCACTTTCGATTTTGCAATTTACTTGAACGTAGCAAAAATCTCCCAAAATGTTTGTCGCTGATCGTAACTTTTTATATTCTATATTCACGGTTCAAAATTAATGTTGTTTCCATGTCGTAAATATTTTATTCTCGATCGACCGTCCGGGAAACTTCCTTCTGCTCTTTCTTATCAATAGTTATTTGCTTTTTCATCAATATTTGTTTTGCATAAAGCAAGCTAACAGGATCTGTACCTTGCTGAGTTCGCATTTGTTAGCGTTAATACTTTAGTAGTATTTTCGGTCAGATGTTTTTGTATTTTATGAGGGGTTTATTGTTTTGGTCTCCCATCCTAACACTAACCCCGCGAAACAGGGCTTGACTTCAGTGAAGTTTAGTATTACAAAGCTGTCAGATGCTTAGAGGGCACACTTGTCGTGAAAAGAAGTTGTGAGGGAACTTGAAAATTATCAACGTGTCAGCCCAGAAGCCAATGTTTCTCGCTTCTCTTTTATTTGTTATTCTTCAGAGACTGGAATGCTGTATTTCAATACCACACAATTCAGTGCCTTCTGATTTTCTGTAGCACGTACCACAGGCAACCCAGTGTATGCTTCACAGAAGCATCTCGTTATTTATAAAAAGGCTTTCTGAATGTTCCCAGAGATAGCCAAAGGGTAGAAGCGTTGACGGACTAACACGTTCCATAATTTGTTTTGTAACGCGGGGCCTGGGTGCAAACATTCGTTTAAAGATGGTGATTTGGATAAGCTCTTGCTGAAGCGTCGTAGACCACTCGTAATTTCGTACTCGACCAGCTGGTTCAGATGGACAGTCTTCAATGATTCCTTGTTCTTTTTTTTTATCTCGGATGACTTGATCGTATTCATTTGTCAACCCTGTGCCTTCCAGTTTCTTATTTGGACTGCTTAGACGGCGAATTCTCCCTTGTTTGTTGGAGGGCAGGACAGGATGACTTCCACTCCATGGTAGGCCCGTCTCATACCACCCTTCCTTATCTCTCACCACCTGTTCTTTGAATTCATCATTAACAGTCATTTGGTCGTGTTCGCAAGAGTTTGCTAAACCGAGGATGTCCAGACGACAAAGTTCTTTGTAGTCTGTTTGGATGGTTTGGGTTAACAACGTGCGATTGTGGTCGTATTCTTGGCCGGGTGACATAAGGAACCACCCCTGCTTTGTTTTTTGTGCCGGTGGATCTCCCATCTCTGCCAACGTGCGGTTTTGTTTCAGTTTTAATTCGAGCATATTCTCCACTTCCTAGAACTACGTGTACTGGTAGCTGTTCCTTTGTGTCATGGTCTTCGATCTTGATTCCTTTCAAGTGGTCGTAATTGTCAATTAACTCTTGATACTTCGGATTATCAACAGTCAGCAGTTCTCCTTTATGAACTATAGTGAGCTTCACTCCCATACTGAAAATTCCGTCTAATGATTCAATTCGTGCGTCGTACATTTCTATCTTCGTTACTAGAGAAGTTATTAACATATCCACTCGTTTCGTTGTTGTTTCACACAGCTTCTTCTTAAGAAAGTCCATCAATTTCCCTGACGCGTATGAACTTCCGGTCCCTGTGTCGATTAGTGGTAATGGTAATGGTATTGAATTTACATAGCGCATTTTCTATTGGCATATTCAAATGTGCTTTACAAGCAAGTGATCTATGGTTGAGATCGAACATCAGCATATATAGGCGCCGCTGGCAGCCGCTATCAGTCCATTAGCCATCTCACCCAGCACATGAATGAATGAAATGAGGCCTGACCACAACACCGGGAGCTCCATGCCCTTCTCTTTACGAATAGTGTGTGGGCTCTTTTACGTCCCACTGGGTTGTGAACATTCAAGAGTTGGGAGACGGATGGTAGTATTCCTTTTTGACATCAGCGTTTTCTTGTCGGCAGTTTCACCCGTGATAGTTTGCTTGCGGTCACATTGATGTGTGATGTCATTTTCTGCAATGTTGCTGCAACAATGTTGCTGCAACATTCCGCAGCGCGATGATTGGGTGTTGCACAATTAAAACACAAGTTCTTGCGAGAATCTTTTTCCTTTCATCAATGTTGTTTATCTTTTGGCATTCAATCGATGTGTGGCTTATATCTTCACAATATACGCATTGTTTCGGATTGAATTGTTGTCCACGTGCTCGGTAAATCTTGCTCGGATGTTCCGATCACGCTGTTCATTGAACTCTCTCTCCGTAGTTTTACTGTCGGACGAGTTTCTCCTTAACCATAAGCGAATCTCTTCTGAAAGTTTCGAGAAATCCTTTTTTTCCCATTCCGGATCAGTTCGTACCAGGTCCCCACGAATCCCAGGCAATTTGTCCAGTGTCATCGAGAAAGCTCCATTAACTTGTTTCAATTTGCCCAATGTTTGTAATGCTTGAACGCAATATGTTAAATTTTCGCCGAACTCATTGATTCTGTTCGGTTTTGCACCTGTCACTGCCTGTTGCTTTCATTGTGACCTTCGGTCGACCAAATTCAGGTCGTAATTATACTCACATTGACGATCCCTTTGCTAGTCCTAATGTCCCGTCGGAGGTGCCACGTTTGGAGAATGTTTGCCTCCCAATTACAGTGTTCTTTACGTTTTGTAATGTTTTATTCTTAAAATCACCGTCTCGCGAGTATCACGACGTCGCATCAAGTCAAGAAACTGTTTGACACAACGCTCTTTATAAAACTAAAGATATCTATTTCAAGTCACGAACAAGCAATCATGTTGTCAATTCCCGGAAACATCCTTATCATCCGTATCATAGAAAAACACGCGATAAACGTGCAAGGAGTGAGTAAAGAGTATATAAAAGAACATTGGAAACAGTGTCCTGCTGAATTGCGTTACGTAAACTAAAATAAAAAAATCAACGACACGGTTGAGCAGAACAAACAATCCACTTTTTTAAACTTTTTTTTTTATTGCGCTCTGACTTCAGGAACTTATTTTACGAACCTTTTTTTACATTTTTATTATTGTTCTTTTCTTTCAGGCATCAGTAATAGATGTAAGTGCTTACCAACCACATGAGTATGGCAAGAGTTTTATAAAGACTTTCAGGATCCATCCTGACACCTATGTACAAATGGCAATACAGTTAGCGTATTATAAAGTTCATGGCAAGTATGTTCAATAGTCGTGGAATTCCAAGATATAGGGGAGTCTTTCACGTTTTTTGCCTCATTAATAGCACAATGCTATTGTTTTATAATCAGTCAGCCGAGAATAAGTACTGAATATTGAAAGTGCATTGCATAATGTGCTATCTCCAGAAATTTGAATCCGATATTCTAGACTATCTCTGAGCAATGATGCTTTGAAAATTCGAAATTTTACAAACAATGTATGGGATCATTAGCGCTTTTGCCACCAAAAAATTTATCAGTGTAAACTTGATGGCTAATAATTATGTCGTTATGAAGGGTGATAGGATTAAAACTGGGGATTTAACTAAGGTAAATAAGTTCTTGAAGTCAAGTTGTAAAATATTACCTTCTGCGAGCAAACCCCTGGGGTGGGGGGGGGGGGGTTCCCATTTAAAAAAGGGAGGGATGCTCGTCGTCTCGCTTGGGGTGTAAATTTCGGATTTTGGTCTCACTTAGGGTTTTCTGTGAAAAACCTACTCATATGTAGCCGTGAAGGTCTCCACTAGGGTTGCGCGCGAAGAAATGTAAAAGTGTGTATTTTTGTGAGAGTTATTACCTCCCGCAACCTGAGAAACATTGATATGGATTCCTTTAGATCTGACCTTAAGAGCCTAGTGATCTATAACCTAAATCTAGACGATCCTGGTAAAATCGTGTACCACTACAATGCTGACCTCTCCGATCTACTTGACATGCATGCCCCTGAACGTACACACATGGTCACTTTACGACCTCATTCACCGTGGTTCAATGACAGTCTTAGAAAACTTAAAACTGAGAAGCGTCGACTCGAACGTCAGTGGATGAAGTCTGGCCTAGAAATCCATAAACAAATATTTATCAAGCATATGACTGAGTACTACGCAGTAGTTAAAGCGACCAAGACAGAATACTATAAGAACAAGATTGCTGACGCTGACCAAAACCGCTTGTTTAAAGTTATAGATAGCTTTTTTCATGTTGAAAAGGCTGTGTCTCTTCCACGTCATGACTGTGAACAGACGCTAGCAAATATGTTTAGTAAATTTTTCCAGGACAAAATTCAGGACATCCGTAATCAGACAGTCGGTGACTTCACGATCACCGATGCTGATCCGGTGACTGCCTGTATTTTTTCCGAGTTTACTGAGGTTTCAGTTGAGTCTGTCAAGAGTACTATTATGGCATCAAACTCTAAGACCTGTTCTTTGGATCCTATTCCTACAAGTCTACTTAAGGATTGCGTAGATTTTCTGGCGCCAACTGTTACTTATCTCGTAAATGCTTCTTTTTTCTGCGATGTATTTCTGTCAACGTTGAAACATGGTCGTGTTACTCGGTCCTTAAGAAAAATGGACTTGATCCTGAGGTTTTCAAGAATTATCGGCCAATCACCAACTTACCATTTCTATCCAAAGTTCTAGAAAAATGTGCTTTGTCTCAAATGTATTCTTATCTCCTACAAAATGATCTATTTCCTGCAACACAATCGGCTTATCGTAAGGACAACAGTACTGAGACAGCCTTACTGCGTATCACCAATGACATTCTGCAAGCTTGCGATAAACACGAAGATACCATCCTTGTTCTACTTGACTTGTCAGCGGCGTTCGACACCATTTATCATGAGGTGTTATTAAATAGGTTAAATCAGAGATTTGGCTTTAGGGATTTGGCTCTTAATTGGCTTGCTTCGTACCTGGTTGACCGCAAACAATCGGTCCACATAAGATCAGCTGTCTCAGTGGATAGTCAGCTACGTTTTGGCGTTCCACATGCAAGGATCAGTCCCAGGACCTGTCCTGTTCTCCATGTATGTTGCTCCAATTGAGGATATTGTCCTATCTCATGGCCTCCGTCCCATGTTCTATGCTGATGATAGCCAGATTTACCTCACAATGGGGCTAGGAAATAGAAATATATCCATCGGTAAAATCGAAGATTGTATAAACCACATAATTGGCTGGTACTCCAATAATTTCCTGCCCTGCAATTCAGCCAAGACTAAAGTTACTTACTTTTCTTCAAAGTTTATTGACAGCGACCCTATTCCTTCCATAAATATTGGTGCTAACACCATCGAATTAGAACCTGCCGTATGTGATCTTGGTGTCGTTTTGGATAAACATCTCGACATGTCAAGACAAGTCGATAATATCTGTAAATCGGCGTCTCTAGCAATTCATAATATTGGGAAGATTAGAAATTACTTGGATCAATCCACTGCAGAGAAGCTTGTCTACGCTTTTGTAACTAGTAAAATTGACTTCTGCAACAGCCTCCTATTTGGCCTCCCGAAAAAGCAACTTGATAAATTGCAACGTTAGAATTACTACAAGAACTAAAAAATATCAGCACATATCTCCGGTAGTACGTAAGCTGCATTGGCTTCCTGTTACCAAAAGGATTGAATTTAAGATTCTAACCATGACCTATAAAGCACTGAATGGAATGGCCCCATCCTATATTTGTGATCTTCTCCAGGTTCATTATCCAAATCGAAATCTTCGTTCTTCATCCAGGGCATTGTCATTGGTAGTACCTGCTTATCAGACCCAAGCTTACGGTGCTCGCTCTTTCTCGGTAGCTGCACCTACTCTCTGGAATTCCTTGCCAGTGGAAATTAAAAACGCACAATCTTTGTCTATTTTTAAAAAGAGCCTCAAAACATTTCTTTTTAATTAGCTTCATACGTACTTTTATTACATCGTTTTTTATTTATTTATTTGTAAGTTTATATGTATATTTCCCATATTTTATTTCCTGTATTTTGTTAAGCGCGCTGAGATTATGTAGCTGCGCTCTAGAAGAATTATTATTATTATTGTTA
>NC_090876.1:33062022-33064522 GCF_036669935.1 Montipora foliosa
ATTATGACGATCTTAACTGAGGGTATTGGTCATTTTCACATTTCATCGTATTTGACCGAGTACCTGATAGAATCTTCACATCACTGACGTCAATGAAAACGTCATTTAAGAAAAACGAAAGGAACCTTATTTAAGTGTCTGGTCGTTGTAGCGCTGGAGCACCAATTGGAAGCACTGTAATTAAACTGAAATTAACAAATAACGCAAATCAAGTCAAATGTTGGTCTTTGAGAAGGGGAAACCGGAGTACCCGGATGAAACCTCTCGGTGCAGAGTAGAGGACCAACAAACTCAACCCACACATGATGCCGAGTCTGGGAATCGAACCCGTGTCACACTGGTGGGAAGCGAGTGCTGCGCCATCCTTGCACCCCTCAAGTACCTTGTTTATTCAACCTCTGTGAACTACCCGAAATAAAATTTGTCCTTGTGTGCTTATTAGGAATTACCCGATTGCTGGCAGCAATGATTCGCTCGATGAAATTCCGTTGAATAAAACACAGATACACAATTTTTTACTGAATATAATCCCAGATTCGCCGGGGGCGAAAAATGACCACTCGCTGGCAAGAGAGTTTCCATTATGTGCTATAATAGGAAACTACCTATTCGTGATTTTCCTGAAGTATCGCAAGAATTTGATTCAGAAGGTAGGTTTGCAGATAAGAGTATCCCGTCACCAGTGGGTATTCTGTTGTTTAATGCAGGTTCGTTCTTGTACCGTGGAGTCAACAGTATGGTGTAAAGCAATGACAGAAAGAAGCACTGATGTAAGTCAAAATCGTTCTTTGACTCTCTGACTTCTCGATCGAATTAAAATCGAAATATCACCGTCATAGTTTATTACGAAACTACTGTAACCTGCGTAGCTAGCGTTTTTTTTTTGTTGCGAAGCGCGGGGGATTTCGAGAAGGCTTAGGGGGGGGGGGGGGGGGGAAGGAGAAACCCCACCCCCCCACGCTCCGCAACAACAAAACCGCCAGGTACGCAGGCTAAAACTATTGCTGTCATTAGAACTGGAAAGCCAGCACAACCTCGTCAGCACTGTTGCCGCGTTGGAGAATTTTCAGCTATTTATAGCCACTCAAATGACGCGTGTCTACATGTGCTGACCAGCACTAAAAAGGCTTTGATTGAGACTTGAGCACCAAATGACGATGTGTTTGAATCCCAAATCTAGCCATGAAAGGTTTAACGGACTGTAGTCCAAGCCCCAGATATTGAATGTGGTGTTGCGTTGTCTAAACTACCAACCAGCGCACGAAATCATCTGTCATTCGAGAAGTGTCAATGTTTTTGTAGATCGCTTTACTTATAGAAATGCTGCTGGGTTTATGAACCTCATTAGTGATTAGCTGAGTGTCACTTCCTTATCAAGTAGACATATATTCAGTTTCAGTATCCGGCTTGTGAAGAACTGGTGCTTTATGGCGATGCTTTACCTTGCAAGTTGGAAGTGACATTTGTTTAGTGGTTCTAATGCCTTAATTCATTTTAAATTTTGGTTGAGACATTTTCTTCTTTGTGTGTTTTCTTAGAACGCGACTAAGCTGCGACTGCTCCTCCAAGCTTGTAAGAAACACGAAAAGCTGATGAAGGAAGCTCTCAAAGGACAAGGTAACCCTTTTTCCTTTTAGGGAATGCTTAGACTGACGTCAAAACCATTTAATCTTTCCGTAGTGAGTACATGTATGAAATTACGAGAAATGTCCCTGAAGCGCTCATTCAGTTCTTTTGCCTCGTGTACCCAACGCAACCTCAGGTGATACAATTTTGCGGATGCTCTTGGGAATTGCTGGGCCTTGATGAGCTCCTTGTCTCGTTTGGCAAAGAACGTTTTGAGCCTAAAACTCCCCAACATTTCTACTCTCTCGATCTTCTTTTGATCTCCAATTAGATGAGGGAACACGGGGGTACACCCTGGGGTTTCATATGGTCTCCGTGGAACTCGCAGTGGATTAGCTTTGCTTTATATCACACGTTATCGTAATGCATAGTTTTTGGTGTTGTTGGATCTCACCATACAATAGGCTAGTTTCGAATTGTGCAGCAACAAAAGAACAAAGGCGAGGTTCAGGGGAATAATTTGCATTTGCCTTTGTTTTGAACAATACAATATGCTAATTATTCCCCTGAACCTCGACACTGTTCTTTTGTTGCTGCACAATTCGAAACTAGCCTATTACGTCTGAAAAGGAAAGTAAAGGAAATGAACTTTATTTAAGTGCCTTGTCTTTCTAGTGCTGGAGCACTAATCGGGGACACTTTAAACTGAAATCAGCAAATTAATGCAAAGCAAATCAACTGTTTGTTTATGAGGAGAGGGGAAAACCGGAGTACCCGGAGAAAAACCTCTCAGAGCAGAGTAGAGAACCAACAAACTCAACCCACGTATGACGCCGCGTTTAAGAGTCGAACCCGGGCCACACTGGTGGGAGGCGAGTGCTTTCACCACTACCCCAGCCATTACTCAAGTAGTTCTGATTCCGGTACAGCGTAA
>NC_090876.1:33069522-33074522 GCF_036669935.1 Montipora foliosa
AAAGAATGTATTTAATCGTTTGTACTTCAGCCGACTGCTAATTTATCAGTTTTCAATGGGTGATATTTCGCTGATTACTAGAACCGAAACGTTTAATTCTGGGGAGATGATGAAATTTTATTAAGTTCTTTAAACATTGAAGCCAAGTTGATACATCACGATACATTCTTAATAAAGATATCTGTACATTTCTTGTGCCAATCACAAAAAGAAACTTTTCGGCAGCCAAGAAGGTTCGGTAGTTTTCAGAAGGTTTCGTATGGCATGTTAATAACAAAAGGTCACGTTTACGATATGTTGATCACAAGCTAATACTGGTATGTAAATCAGTCAAAATGTAAATAATGATGAAGGCTTCGTTTCTGAAGAAACTGCGCTCCGGTAAGAGAGTGAAAAAACACGGAATGATTTGGGAAAATCTAAACTTTCCTTGAATAATGATGATGCCAACAAAGATTTTCCCTTTACATCCGTTGAGGTCAACCATTGTGTCTGACCGGAAATACATCTTCTGTATTCACATAAGAATAGGGAAGATATCTGTTTACAAATATCATTGACGTCAAATTTCTTTTGATATTCAAATTTGCCAACCACCGAACTATTAAAAGAACCCTTTAAAGTTCTGGTTGGCACATTAATATCAATGGTGACGTCATCGATATCTTCGCTCTGGACTTTGCCCAACTGCCTAACAGACAAACACCAAGCAGTACTTAAAGCAGAGGCAAAGCCAACTCCTCCATTGTCCATTTTGTTATATCTTGTGACATTTCAAGATCATTTTTGTTTGTCCTCTTTTTCTTTGTGTGCCCGGAACAAATTGTGGTTGGAAGTCGGCAATGAAGCGATCAGTGATATTGAAGTGATTAATGAAGGAAATGATATATGAAATGAATAATACGCAAGGTCACAGGTTCAAACTCCGTTGAAGTCCTGAATTTTTCAGGCTTCTCCACGCAATTGCTAAAATTGCGACTATTACTGCGAGTACCATAGCTTTACTTGAAGTGATTACATAGTAAAGAGGAAGGGTTTGATTTTAAGGGTTTTTTTTCTTCAGTCGGTTTCCTGGGGATCTTAAAGCTCTTTTTTATGAAGCTAGGGCGCGGCTGCTGCCAACCAGAAAGTTTTTGTGATGATCGATTGACGTAGTTTTACGAAGAATTACAATCTTATTTGAAAAGAAACTTTTAGCTGTGGCTCAAATCAGTTTCAACTTGTGAGAGACAGTAATAATGTTGCAGTGTGAGTGGCCCGCCTAGAATAGCAATGCTAACTGCGGGCCACCATGGTCTTGTTTGAATAATTATGATTTATTTGTAAATAAAGTTGAAGTCAAAGTTAAGTTAAAGTCAACATTTCCAAGTAACGCTCTTAGTAGAATGATCGGCACTACAACGCTGTATCACGTATCAGTAATATTATGGTACCATATGAAAAACACCAATTATTGATGAGCAAGATGCAGTGATTATTGTGAAGTAATTTGTCACCCTTTATTTTGTTATTAGTTGCTCATATCTCAAAAACGAACTGGATGACCCCCCTTTTTTATTGCTGGAAACCAAGTATCAATAAAGTACCCTCCCTACCCACCTACTGTAGTGATACTCGTTTTTCCTTAAGAAATCAAATTGTCGCTCACGCGCAATTCGTGATTTTTTTCTTTCTTCTTGCAGGAATTCCAACTCCAGCCATATTTGTGGACAAAGCTTGGGCTGCCAGGTAAATTTAGGTTAAGGTATTTTGAAAGAGCATAAGTCAACTTTCTGAGAAGCAGGTAAAGCAATGCGCTGGGAGGAGCTACATAATCATGGTTTAGGTACTTGAAGTGGTACTATGATCAAAAAATCACTTAATTTTTTTCTTCGGATTTTGAAAGTGTGATTGCTTAACATTTGACTAGCAAAACTTTGAGCTTTGATTTTTATCCAAAGGCTGTTTACTCTGAGTGTAAGTTCTGGATTTGGATCTTGGGAAAAGTGACATCATTGACTCAGTAGCTTAAAATTTCAGCGAGTCAACGCAGGCTATTATATATGCAAAACACGAGTTTAAAAGTCTGAAAGCCCGAAATCTCTCGTGCTGCATATTAATAGCTCATTTCCGAGTTGTTGCATGCCTCAGTTTCAAAGCGAGTTCTGGTGCTCATTCATTCTAATGGAAATGAGTTGCTTATTCTCGTGCAAATCAAACTCATTTCCATTTCAATAGTTGAGCACCAAGACTCACTTCGAAACCGAGACAAACCCACGAACTCTGAAATGGCCTATTCAGTCGCGTACACACGCATTACATTCTTAAACTATTGACTCTTTTAGACAGGTTTTTTATGCAAGGGCCAGCTGAACAAAGCACAAGCGCCGGATTTGGTTTTTTTGTTTTGGTCCAACAAAAAATATATATCTTCACAACCGTACAACCAGCCTTGCATAATTATTTTGTTTTTATTGACTCTTTGACGTCATTTTCTCCTCGATCCAACTCTCTGAAGATTTTAAAGTCAGTTGGCGGACCAATAATAGGAAATTCCAGTTAAAATAAACAGGTCTCGTTTTTTTTTTAAATCAAGGCTTCAAACTTGGGTCACTTACTAGCTTAATTAACATAGATAGTTTGAAATCCAAAGGAAAATAGAAATTGGTTTTTTGGTCATAGCAGCGCTTTAAAAAGGAACTCTTCAATGAGGACAGGAACGTAAAAACAAAACACTTTACGGTTATGGGTTTGACATTTCGTTACACCTCATTGTCGTCCTGGAAACATCGTAATAAACCCGTAGATGGAGATGGATATGTAAAGGATATTACATGGACGCGCCGTGGAAGATATTTCACGTGTGCAGCGCAGCGAAAGAGTGAAGTATTTTTCAACACGAGAAGAGAAATTTCGTATCTGCAAGCGGCCATGTAATATTCTATTTATTATATATACACCAATGAAATACTAAATCATTTCACGAAAGGCATCGAAAGGCGCGGTTTTTGTATGTAACCATAGCAACAGTGATCTTTTCGCGTGTGAAGATATGATATTTTCGCGCGAAAGCTCACTTGGTATTTCATTGGTGTTATATAATATATTACAGACTATATATAAAAGACACATACAGTATATTTGAACTGCATAATGGAGCATGTTGACATGAAAGATCCTCGCTGTTAGGAACGTCACTTTACAGTAACGAAAGGGATTAATTTAGGAGCTCAGTCGCAAATGACAAGCTCCAAGGTTGGCCTGATAAACTCTATTGGTAGACCACTGCACCGATAACGCAGAGGTCATCGGGTCGAATTCCGTTCAAACCTGAATTTTTCAGGCGTACCAATCGTTTGCCTGTATAAAATTGCGATAATATATTTCTTAAAAACTTTATAAAACATAAAAAGGCAAAAAAAAAAAATATAAAAAAAGGTTAGTTGACGACGTTTTGACGTTATCTTAATTAATGTCATTCATGATCAAGGCAAAGATAATAAATTTTTCTGCGTTTAAATACTAAAAGCAGCAATAGGCAATCAAAACGTTAAATATAACTTAGTTACAACCTAAACAAAAAGTTTTGCACGTATGGAATCCGCTTGCACGTTTAAATTAGGTTTGAGTTTTTTGACTGATAAAAAGCATTTAAAAAACCAAACAATCAAACCCACTCTGACATGTTCTCAGAATTTTAAAAGGGCTTGCATTAAGATCGCTTCTACCGCGATGTTTAGCAATTGCCGAATTCTCGTGTTCAGCAACGCAATCCTTTTAAAGGTGGCTTACTACAGTTTTCCGAAGAAAAAGATCAAGATTTTGAAATCGGTGTAATTAAAGCAACAAGATGGCTCTTCTGAAGTGTCAGTCACTGCTATTGAAGCAAAATGTAACTTTACCTAACAAATAAATGCAAATCATTGGAAAATGCTAAATATAGTAACCGAGCTCCTGGAAGGGGATGGGAAACAAGACATTTCAAAGGTCTTTTTCTAAAAAACTAGCCGTATGACCCCACCTTAAAATTTCAGGATTTCCTTAGCTAGAAAAGATAATTATGTGTAGAAATAAGTAGTTGAATCTGTCAGACAGGTTTTTTCGCCGCCTTCCGTTTTTGGACGGTCGATGTTCGTCTATTTTGATAATAACTGAAAAATCCTCTGGTAGACCTTTTTTTAAAAAAATGTTGACGGTTTCGTCTTTACATTGTTTCCGAATTCCCAAAATGTAAACCCTGGTCGTACGGCTGTGTTTTGATTTAAAAAAAGCCTTTGAAATGTCTAGCTTCCAGCCCCCCTCCAGGAGCTTGGTTGGTCGCTATATTTAGCATTTCCTCTGATTTGCATTTATTTGTTAGGTAAAATTGCATTTTACATCAATGGCAGTGACCAGGAGTTCAGAAGAGACATCCTATTGCTTTAATTTCGCATATTTCAAAATCTTGATCTTTCCCTATGGACAACTGTATAAGCCTCCCTGAGATTCTGAGGAAATGTCAGAGTAGGTTTGATTGTTTAGGCTTTAAACGAACTAACCTTTTCTAGGTTTTTTTAGTATAGGTAATCCGTGCATACGGAACCCGCGCCCGCAGTGGGCGCGGCAGTCAAAACTGTACTATCCTGTCAATCATTTGCCCTTTCACTGGAAACGGTGCATTTCTGTGCTTAAATGACGTTGTTGTCGATCTACCCTGTCGAACGTTAGCACAAATAAATATATCATCAATACAGGTTTGACGTCTTCTTACACTTGATTCGACAATACCAGACTGAATTCGTCTTAAAATAGTTAGAAAAAGCTCAAAAAATAGCCAAAGCACAACAGCTGACTTTCGAATCGCCGCTCGCCAGCAACCTAGTTTTGGCGCCAAAGTTTGGTAACAAAAAAGTTGCCACAAAATCGTTTAAATGGTTTTCTGGTTCTTAAAGCCTGGTTCCATATGATGGTCTGGATCGTCCCGATCGCCCCAGTCGTTTCAAATAATGTTCAGAGACGATTGGGACGATTATATGGAAACA
>NC_090876.1:33077022-33114522 GCF_036669935.1 Montipora foliosa
ATTTCAGCCTTTCTGGGCCTCATCAGCATAGCGTAGTTAACATACCAAGCGAGTGTCTTAGGTACCCCTTTGAGTGGCAGCTCCACATACAAGACATGTGGTAAGTTGGGGGTGCTCCATGCAAAATTATGCAGTTCAAAGTTTAAAGATGGATAGTTGTTACGCACGTTTTACGCACTAAGCGATCATCAGACTAAAATTGGACAGTTGGAACAGCTTTTTCTGTAATTGGTAGCGAAGAACTTAGCTTCGTGACAACATTTTGTGATCAGTTCAGATCTCTTGTTTAGCAGAGAAGCGCTATGGGTGAAAAAACGGCAAAGTTTCTCGGATAAGCATAAGTTGCAGCGGAAGGGTTTCCCCTATAAGCGTTTGCCTTCCTGATGATGCGCCATTTGAGATTGTAGCTTGTGTTACTGTCCTTTAATTCCCAGATGTGTTTTGAAAGAGCCGTGGCATGTTCGTGTTTCCTGTCATTGAAGAGAGTTTGTGGTTGTTGTATCTCGTTTTAAAATAGATAGGCTGAAAGGGGATCGCCCTGCCTGACTTCCCTCCCGATGGCAAACGACGAGGTCGAGTATCCTTTGTTTAGGACACAACTGCATGGAAATATTATTGTACAAAGTATAAATCCATTGAATAAACGTTGAAGCAAAGCCGAATGGAGATAAAGAGCGAAACAACAATTCCCTACTTACAGTATCAAACGCTTTCTGAAAGTCTATGTAGATCAATCTTCCATCAACATTACACTTTTCCGTGAAATGCATAGCGTCCTCTGTGGTTCTAACAGCATCAAAGTCGTTCTACCTTTAACATACGAATAAGCGCATTGATTGTGATGGATTACGTATGGAAGAAGATTTGGCCATGGCGTTTGATCCTATTTTTGTTTCCACATTAATCAGCGAGATCGGTCTCCAGTTTGACAAATATCTTTTATCCCTACCCTTTTTCTCAATCGTTATAATAGCCTCTTTTTGGGAGCTCGATAGCTCACCGTATTCGTATGCGAAATTTAAACGGTCAACCACCAAATTTCCTACTTTATTCCAAAAGGTTCTATAAAATTCAATTGTCAGTCCGATCAAAATCAGGATTGAGCGGGAAATTAAAGTCCCCACCATCAAATAGGCCATTTCCGAGTTCATGTCCGCCTCGTCTTCAAAGCGAGTCTAAGTGCGAAGTTTTTCTTATGAAAAGTAGTTTTCATTCATATGTAAAGTAGAACTAATTACCATCACAAAAACTTCGCACATAGACTCGTTTTGAAGAGGAGGCAGACATGAACTCGGAAATGGCCTATTAATCTACTTTCCATTTTTCGCTACATATTCTTCTATGTTGTTGTTCAGCTTATCAAAAACGCGACATTGATCTGGAGTTTTATACACCGAATACATAAATGGCGGCCAAAAAAATATTCTTTTGTTTATGTGCTAATTATCCTCACTAGCCTCGTTTGCATGGACAAAATACAAAAGAAAGGTTGCTTGAGAGCGAGGCTAGTGAGTCTCATTAGCACATAAACAAAAGAATACATTTTTGGCCGCCATTTATGCATTCGGTCAATTAGGTGCATAAATATTAACGAGCAAAAACGACGAATCTTGAATTTAATTTCGGCCTCCATTATAATAAAACGACCATCCTCATCCGACTTACTTGATTCCAATCAGAATCTTTACTCCGCGAGTGTGATTAGAGCCATGTGAAAAATAAAGCTTATCCTGCCATTGTGTCCTCCAGATGTCCTCGACGTCAGCGTGCTTTGTTGGTGAACGAAGCCCTCGCACATTCAAAGGGAGTAACTTAAAAGTCTACGCGTGACTTATCTCGAATGAAGCTAACATGACCTTTCAAGGTGGAGGGCTTTACAATTATACAATACAATACATACTTAATTGACCGCTCCCCATAGGGGTCTTTTCAAGGCCAATGAAACACAATCAACGAAACAACAGAACAGAATAACAACAACTGTTGAGAATCCCAACTAGCCGGAAGCAAGCCAGTTGGGTATTTACAAGTGCAGCTGGGAAGTTGAACCAGGGACTACCAGGAACAAATTCAACGAGTGGTCAGAGCGGGTCTTGAACCCGGGATCTCCGGATCTCAAGGCAAGCGCCTAACCACTGAGCCACACTGCCTCCTAATTGATTTCACATCCAAATTGCACATTGATTGACCGAAATGAAAACCCTTGAGGCTTAAAAAGGTACCAGTCGACACAGAGGGAAAACTGTAAAACGAAACAATAAAACATTACAAAAGCTGCTGATAATTATATCCAACTCGCAGCTTATAGGAATTGGTACTGTTTGGACTTGTGCAACTAGAGACCGCCGCTATGGGGATAAAAAAAAAAGAAAACTTTTATAAGGATAAATAGAAACGGCCATAAAGGATAGTAAGCTAATTATAGCAATATAAGTCTTTTAAGTGGTCCTTAAGGGTCCTTCGATAAAGAGTTTGTCTGGTTCTTTCTTGCTTAAAAAAGCTGTCTTGCCTTCCTCTGTGACGCGTTTGAGTAAAGGCCACTGTTTCTTCCTACTCTCCTGAATCTTTCTCGGAAGATCCGAATAAATCTTGACATCGATATGTCCCCTCCTTTCTAATACTCGTTTAAAAGCACGTTCTCTGTCTGGATACGTTAAGAAACGGGGGATTATCGGCCGAGAATTTCATGGTTTTTTGGCTCCAATGCGATGAACTCGCTGAACTCAATGTGGCGTGCGCCTTCGATATTCAACTCCCTTTTCATAAAACGGTAAACAGTTTCGCTTGCGTTTTCCTCATTTACCTCTTCATTCTCTGGAATTCCAATAAAACGCATGTCTTTGCGTCGATTGTACACCTCCTGATAGAGAAGACGTTCCTTGAGGGATTTTGTCTCGCATTCATTACTTTCAACCTTTCATTTCAAATTCTCCACCTCTGAGTTTATAAAATTCAACCCGTCGTCCATGTCCTTAACTGTCCTCTCAATCTCACTGGCCCTACCTTGAGTGTGGAGATGTCCTGTTGAGCAGTCTTCATTGTGCATTCTAAACCGGTTACTTTCTCCAGGACTCCATCTACTTTCTCCTCCATAATCTTCATTTTCTCTAAAACGTCATGCAACGTCGATGCTACTTCGCTTAACATGCCTAAAGCTAAGACAACTTCATCAACTACTTCCGTCGGAATGATGTCTTCACCAAGAGATTCTCAAAAACGCTTCTCTCTGGTTGGGTAGGAATCGTTATCACTTCTACCACTACTGCTTCCTCTTGTCTTTCGTTTAAATTTACTAAAGAAATCGGCCTTAAAGTCACTCAACATTCGGAATTTGCGGGAGCACATACGCAAACGTCTTCAGTCATTCGTACCTAGTTCCCAGTCCAGATAATGTTTCTGGATCTGTTTCAGTTCCTGCTGGATCCATGACCCTGTTTTTTTTTTAGGTCCAGAAACAGATCAAAAAACATTATCTGGTTTAACCCATCCTACGGCCAAAACGTTGAAGCAAATGTTGCAAAAACCTTTCTCCGATTGATTGACAAACATTTTCCAAAATCGCACAACTCCACAAGATATTCACCCGGAACAACCTTAAAGTAAGCTACATCTGTTCAACTAACATGGCCAACATAATCAAAAACCACAACCAAAAGATCGTGAATGAGTGCAATGAGGCTGACATGTCCTCGAGAAAGTGCAATTGCAGAAGTAAGGACCTTTGCCCTCTTAATGGTGTATATGTCTCGCAAGTGACGTCATCTACGAAGCGACTGTTACATCGGCATGACAGAAAACAATTTCAAAACGAGATACAACAACCACAAACTCTCTTTCAATGACAGAAAACACGCACATGCCACTGCTCTTTCAAAACACATCTGGGAATGAAAGGACAGTAAACGCCAGCTACAATCTCAAATGGCGCATCACCAAGATGGCAAACTCTTGTGGGGGAAACCCTTCCCCCTGCAACTTATCCTTATCCGAGAAACTCTGCATTCTGTCCACCCATGGTGCTTCTCTTCTAAACAAGAGGTCTGAACTGATCACAAAATGTTGTCGTGAAGCTAAGTTCTTCGCTACCAATCACAGAAAGCGCTGTTCTAACCGTCCTTAATTTAAATTTTGAATTTTACTGTTAAATCTGAGCGCTGCTCGCCCAGCAATTTTAGTCTGATGATCGCTTAGTGCATGAAACTCGAGTAACAACTATCCATCTTTAAACTTATATATATATAGATCAGTGGGTGCAAGCCATCTCAGATGATCATCCGAGTCATCCATGCAACTCTTTAAATATGCGTTTCCTCTTTCACTTCAGTTACATGAAGTTTACCTTATACTTAGAAATTTTCTCGTCAGGGAAAAAAAGGAAATTTTTGGTTTAAGATGATCGACGGACATGGATGACAAAAAGGTTGAACCTAGTCCGTTAGCCACGCGTAAGGAATCATCGATAACCACCACACCATCGAAGCACGCTGCTGAATGAAGGCGAATTTTTATAATATTTAAATAGAGATCCATTACCAATATTGAAAGCTAATCGATTTAAGATGGGTGCTTACTTAGAATGGGCGTTTGGACTTAAACACAGTTTATCAGCACTATTCAAAATGGGTGCTTAGACCTAAATACGGTTCATGCATGGTTGGATGACTCGGATGATCATCTGAGATGGCTTGCACCCTCTGATCTAAATTGTGTAACACTGGTGACAGATGACGTCAAAATCTGGTAAGAACATTATTACTGAAAAGACGCACGGCAACATGGAACTATTTGTTTCATGCAATAAAGAATTAAACTTTATTCGCGTAAAGGCTGATGGTGACGTAAATCGTGCGTCTGTCCTCTCGTAGATCACGGGCAAGAACCAATCAAAATGTGAGAATAACTTGGGTTATTATATAAATATATATAATTCCGCTGATTTTTCAGTTTTTCCTCTTTTCGTCTTTTGTAGCGGGGGAGGCGGCAACTTCGTTCTGTCCACAAGCTGCGCTGGCTTTCAAACTATCTTTGGCGGTTGTGCTGCCATGGTGACTGACGGTTATGGCGCATTTTATAGCGTCGACGAAAACGAGTAAGTTGGCTGAAGATATGGGAATCTTATTCAGTGAAGCTTGTTCTCGATAAAATAAAAGTTGAAGTCGCGGGGTATTTCCAGAAAAGTGGAAGAAATAGCGTTCCGCTCAGTTGACACGGCTTAGCTATGCACTCGAAGATGTTATGGAGAACAACTTCCCTTTCTTGAAAAAAGAAATTGTGAAATTCACCACGGAACACCTTAAGAGCGCTCAGGAGCTCGTTCAACATGTGTCCGTGCATTCCGGATCGAATTGGAATTTGGCAGGGTTGGTTTTTGAGGAGAGCGGAAAACCGGTGCGCCCGCCGCCAGAGGAGAAAACCCTCTCGCAACAGGGAGAGAGCCAACAACAAACTCAACCCATATATGACGCCGGGACATGGAATGGAACCCGGGCCACATTGGTGGGAGGCGAGTGCTCTCACCTCTGTACCATTTTGGTAGCTGTAGTTTGCAAAGTCTCTGCCATTTGTGAAGGAACCTTGGCTTGAAAGTCGCTCGAACCTTATTCAGAGAGATATGTGGGTTGCACGCCCCTTGAAATGTGCTTCTGACCTTTCCTAAACGTGATCGCGAAGCGGCAGAGAAGCCTAGTACAAAGCTTCTAACTCTGAGGGATATCTTTTTGAAGTTCTTTATCTTTTTTATCCTTTTCAGCGTTAATTTTTTCATTGCAACATTTAAAAACTCAAAAGTGACTGATGGAACCAAGTTCAAGAATGCTTTAGGAGAGAGTCTGAGAGACATGAGAAGTCTTCTTCTCTCATCCAAGCTTTGAGACGACTAATTTACATTCCTAGACGACTTCTTGCTGAAATAAAAGGCCACTTTTCTATTTTTGTCTGCCGCATCCTCTGGAAGAGAGGATAATTAATAAGCTTTATGACTGGTCCCTTAGATGGGGTTTAGCTTACAATCTAGATAAATGTGTAGTTACAAGAATAACTAGAAAACGAAACAGCTCTATTCCGTCTCTTGCTATTAGTCCTTATGAAGCCGTAAGACATGCCCTTGCGGTCGTTTCCTCACAAAAGGATCTCAGAGTTATCGTCACAGACAAACTTACATGGAGCTCTCACATTGAATGCGTTGTAGCCAAAGCCAACCGGATGTTGGGTTTTCTCCGTCGGAATTGTGCTGACATTGGGAATAATAGCAAGAGAACGCTATATCTTTCTTTTGTGCGTTCCCACTTAGGCTATGCTAGTGAGGTCTGGGCCCCTCAAACTACTGTCCATTATTTACGTATTCTTGAGGGTGTTCAACGTCGGGCAACTCGTTTCATTTTGAACTGTAGTTATAAAGTGTCGGAGAGACCCGACTATAAGTCCCGCGTAAAAATGCTAAAATTGTTACCATTATGTTATTGGCACGAATTTCGAGATATCTGCTTCTTCTATAAGTGTATGCATAAGTACTACAATATTAATGTTAATGAATATACCAAATTGAATATAATCACTGGTTGAACTAGGAATGCCAACAACTGTAATTTACGACCTAATCGTGTCCGTACTTATTTCGTGACTCATTTTTCAATCGCATTGTTCCTTCATGGAACAATAATTCGTTAGATATTCGTGAAACTAAAGCTCTCTCTACCTTTAAAGACCGTCTATTTAACTACTTCTTTAACAAATTTATCGCTAATTTTGACACTTCTAGAATTCAAACATGAAAAACAGTCCGCCCTCATTGTCGCTCAATTAATAGAATGAAATGTTGTTAATTATTAGATTTTGTTTACGTATGTTTTAGTATAAGTATATATTTATGGGGGCTGACCTCGCTGGGACTTCGAATCCGTACGTTAGTCCCTCATTTACTGCCTTTTTTCGTTCGTTTTTTTTTTTTTTGTTGTAATGTCATTTTCACTAAATGGAAGTTACTAAATAAATAATTAAATAAATAAATAATTGGTTGGAGAGCATTTTCCAAACGTTTCACGAATATGTACAAACGGTTCGACTAGCAGTTTTCCGTGTACGTCTCGACCTTATGATGTACTAGTTGGAGAAGCTGGAAATCGAGCATTTTATGGCACATCAGTTTCGCAGGACCAAAAACAACTATTTCAATGGATTGACCCTACAGCACCGTATACCCAGATACCATCTGAAACGACAATTATTGTATAACAAAATGTGGTCACGATGCTGTGGTGACGCGAGAGGATGCATCCTTTGTCATAAAATGCTCAAAAACAAACTCGGCAACCCCTACCCTAGTTTTTATTACCGAAAAGCGATTAGCAGGTTGATTTGAAACTCTTTGCATCAATTAATTATCAGTAGCGGATTCAGAAAGCTTAAGAGAGCAAGACTGATATTACGGTGAAGGAATACATTGGAAAAAGTCGGATTCAGAGCTACTTTTAAAATTGGAAAATATATTGGGGCTGTGAATCCACTCCAGATAATTTTCTAAATTTTAGTTTAATCTTAGGGCGCTTTCCATTTGACAGAAATGATCGGCGAGACAGGGCATTTGGCAGGACTAACTCTACAACGCGCTTCGATCATGATATACGCTCCTCCGGAAGAATACGAGATATTATCATGCAAATGTTCCTTCAAATTGTTGCGTTTCCTTTACAAACTGACGGGTCTGGCCGGCCAGTTCTGATAAAAGGAAAGCGCCCTTAGCCTTCTATTTACTTCACAGCAATAAGAAATGGGGTTCAGCGTGTTCGTTTTTTAGATATAAGCGTGTACGACTTTCAAGGCTTCACGGATAAGGACCACAAACCGTAACAATGTAGGACGAGAAAGAACCCACCGACTGTTCAAAAGGAGCGTCGCATGGAGTTTCCCGGTGTCGTGGTCTGGCCTACGTTCTCCAGAAATGTGGCGGATTTGCATTTCGCAGTGATGTGTCAAAAGGACTTATGGTGTATGAGGCAACGTTAGCAAAAACTACCAATCAAAGGAGACTTCACAGAGTGCTGATACTTTTACATGTAGATGTAAAGACAAAATACAGCCGGATGTTTTAAATGGCTTTCCCGGTGCCACAACGTCACCAAAATAAATGCTTCTTGTTAAGCAGTAATGGCTGTCTCACACACGCTACCGTATATTTCTGCTGCGTGAAACGGCGTCGTATAGTCATTCCTCATAAAAAAAAGTTTCAAACTGCGTTTTGGCTTCTATCAATTAAATTTCCGAGCATTGCCGGCTAGCCTGAGTATCGGGTCTTCAATTGGAAGGGCTAAGCCGTCAAGATTTGGTTATTAAAGGCAAACCATGTAGTCCATAACGGAGCACCATTATTAAGAAAATATGGCAACCCATCGATGCTATCGATGCGAGAAATCTAGGTTTTATAGCCATGACGTCAATGACCGTCCGTCCGTACGTGACGTACGTACGTCCACCCATCCATGTATGCCAATGTCACCAGTATCATGCTAGTTCACAGCATACCCTCTTTGATATTGGACATCCATGTTTTGATCAATTGTCACCTGTCAAAACAAGGTATCCGCTGACCAGTATCACGTGACCATATCGCGAGCTCACCGAGGTCAGCTCTTTTTTGAAGTTGACCGCTGACCAGGTACATGTTTGCAATTGGATTGCAGGCTAAACCCAGGTTAACTCACCTAAACATAAGCGAGGCTTCATTTTTCGCGCGCTTTCTGTGGCTACATGGCTACACGGCCATACTGCATCAACTATATATGTACTTATTGACTGAGTGGGACGGCCGGACGGGAAAATATTTGGCCCGAGGTCATGACGTTGGACGATGTTTTCTTTGTGCATTTTTCGCTGGTTTCACTCCAGTTTTACATATGATATCTATGGTCCACATTGGTGGCTACGCAGTTATTCAAGTCAAGCATCGGAGGGATATAAACTTAAAGTTGGGTGTTTATTTCAAATTTGCTTAGAACTGCTTTTTTTCTCGGTATTGCAATTTTGGCATATCAGTTAGAAGCTCTGACAAGGTTACATGATGCCTGGAGGATTTATGTTTATAACAGAAACGAAAGGAGAGCGAAAGAGAACGACAGTGACAAAACAGAATACCAGTAATAGCTCATGCTTGGTGGAAGAAGTTACTCCACAAATTCTTTCCTCGGGCACTAAACGGTAGGTTATTTTTACGGATGCGCTTTTTAAAGTGGATTTTTAAAAGGTGGTTTAATCGGTTCTTTCTTTGTTCAGGAATGACAATCGAATTTTTTTTGTCAACTGGAATTAAATAACAATTATCTGCACTATTTTGGACATAAAGAAATAGTTGATTTGTTTGTTTGTTTTGCTCTAAAATTTGCGATCGTACAAGTGCTTTTTAAATCCGTTTGTCCAACTGGTTTTCGTTGTGCCTCGACTGTGACAAGAAAATTTTGCCCTTATGTTATAAACACGTGAATTCTCGTAAAATTAGGGGGAAATCTCACTAGCTTGTGTTTTCAGAAGTTTGTTTAAAGCACCTAAACGTTATTTAAGTGTTCGAGCGGATCTTGTTTGAAGTTCGTCCTTTTTTAGTTGCATTGCCGTACTTTGCCGATTCTTGTACCAAGCCAACCTGACGTGTTTCAATGAAATACATCAAAATGTGAATGATCTCGTTTTCAGAGATAAAGTGGAATAAAGTGCTTAGGTAAAACTCTTCTTTGACCTTGAACTAAAAACGTTTTTTTTATGGCCTCTAATTTTAGCGTGATTAATTCCCATTGGCTGGCTATTGACAGTTGAGTCTGAAATGGATTTTTTCGTTTTCCATTCGCTCGCTGAGTGTGTGCAGGAGCCCATCTGGAGCGTGCAACTTTTCACAAGTAGGTTTATTTTTAGACTAGCCCTTCCCGCGAATTAGGTCAAAAAACAAAGGCACTTCCGGTTCGGTGACCCTATGACGTCAGCTTAATTTCTTGTAATTGGTCATCGGGCTCCTGTGGGAGTCTCATTCGCGGGAAATTCTATCTAAAAAAAAAATCGGTCTGTGAAAACGCCGTTACACGAACACAGAAGAGTTGTAGGCTCCGGGTCATGGGTTCCTGGTGTGTGCTTGTTTTCTTTTAAAAGTCATGCGGTTCAAGAAAAATTCATTGCCAAACTGATGAATTCCAAGGTAAATTTCACCCGAAAAACCGATATCGTACTCATCGCTTCGTGATTCATGCGATATCGGTTTTTATAATGACTGCGTGCTCATTGGCTAATTTTAATGGTCAATAAGCGGACAGAGACATGAATTTATAATTTATGCGATAATGACTGCGATATTGCTCGCGTCAGATTGAAGTTTCTCACATTTTTTTCTCGCGTTCTCCTCGTGTTTTGAATTAACTTTGACCTCTCTGCCTTTTTGTTATTGTAAAATCGCTATCGGCTCGTGGATCCACAGCTACTTTGGCAATGTTATGACGAAATTTATGATCAATAACAGGACAGACGCATGAAAAACTGACATCAATTTGTTAATTTTAGCGTAAAATTTACTGTGGAATTCACTGATTAGGCAATTAATTTTCTATAGAAGAAAGCAAAGAAAATGATTTCATTGTTAAAGCAGCAACCAGAAACATCAAAACGCGGACAATTCGAAACCTTTTATTTTCACTAACCCTAAAGGCAGTAAGAAAAAATAACCAGGGAGCTCCGCTTGTAGGCTTGGCTAAATCTATATATTATCATCTGTGGAGACTGTGATCAGCTCTTTAGAAAATAATTGTGATTTAGTTTGAAAGGCTGTACAGTTATTGGATTCTCAATGATAACGAAGACTTGATTCCAAAGAAGAAATACAGGTCTCGATATGCATAAGTGTGTTTACTTTAGTTATGATTATTTGCGTGTGCATCGACATAGACGTAACCGAGTGGTAGTTAATGTACTGGTAGTGAATGTACAGCTATGTCACCATGTGATAATATATATAATTATGACAGGAAATGAATTACTTCCCTAACAGACTTGGTAATTATTACTGAATGTAGGAAATTAAGTCTATGTACACTGCCTTATCAATCTTATCGAGACAAACATATGCAATGTCAACAGAATTACCTGCAGAAGTCAAAGCTTTCAACACAACTTTTCAGATTTAATACAGCCAAAGTCATACTGGTAATGTACATTGAAGTTGCACACATGACAGATTTTGTTTACTGTATGTCTTCAATGTGTCTTTGATAAGTGCTTTCCAAAATTTGATCACAGATAATTGTAATTTTTTTATTTTGACAATTGGGTGCATATTACTATGAGTATTTAAATTACAACAAATGGTCTATTTTAAATATTTTATTCTCGTGCTATGGATTCATTTGGCATGGCCATCCTCAAGGAACTTGTGTACTTCTGAAAATATTTTCAAGTGCCGAGATATGGCACACATCTTCACGTGTCGCGCACGTGACAAAGTGACCTTTACATGCACCACTGCAAGAGAGGTTGGTCATTTTGGAAAGATGTTTTCACATCTCACCTCCGTTTCTCTTTCATTTTTTTCTATGTGCTTCGCCATTTTGGAAAAATACACTATTTTTACCTCGTTTTCATGGTCCAGTGTGATCATTGTCAGGACCTCTAATGAAGATAATCAAGAGACCTCAAAACGGGACCGGACTGGAACACCGCAGTTCAACTGATACCATCGAACTCAGTGCCTTCTGTTTTTGTGTAACCCGTACCACAGGCAGCCCAGTTTACTCTCATGGAGCAAATTTTAATACGTGTAAAACGTTATGTACGGTCAGCATGTCTAGCAAGTTCAGCAATGGAAGAGCACTCTCAGTATCTTTATCACTCGTCTTTGCTAAGAATATTAATCGAGCTACATGATTTTGCTTTAACCTGGACTTTCCTCAAGCAGGAGATATAGGTGCTTCCCCATGCCAAAATTGCATATGATATGTAAGTATAAATGAGGTTATAGTAAATTTTCTTAGGTTGATTTACGGATAGGTACTGTCTTTAGGTTTCATATAATGCCGACATTCCTGTTTCGGGTCAACCAACTCTCGTCTTGGCGTCGAAAGTTTAGTTGGTGGAAAACAAAACGCAGTTTGGCGGTTGGCGCTTGAAGATGAGAATTATGAAAAGGGCAGTAAACCCGCCCGAAGAGAAACGTGCTCCAGGAGCCGATTCCAAGACAATGGAGCCCTCATCATTACTTCAACCTTGGGCTTCCCCTAAAAGTATCGCGGTCTTCCTTCAGTATTGGTTACGTAACGGATACCAAGATATATGGGTTATTGACCAAGCGTGAGGTCAAGATGGCTGGATATTAGCCAAGTTTTTTTTTGTGTGTTTATGGAATGACTTCGTCTCGGTCATAAACATGCAAAAAAGAACGAGGCCAATATCCAGCCACCTTGACCATAGGCGGTATTGTCGTCTCACATTCGCGGCGTGTGATTGGGGGAAAATTTGAAATTGACATTGCGGCATTGTCTAAAATTTCCTGGCATCGCTACAAATTTAGCAAACGTTCTTATTTTCGTATTAAAATAACATTTCGATATTTCGACACAAGCACACATCCTCTTGGGATGAGAACAAATGCTACGTTTAATTTCCACAGTATTTTAAGTTATTAAGAATCTGTTAAAATAAGAAACAGCACTTCTTAACTTTTGGCCGTTACTGTCGAAAACTGGAATGTCGATCCGACAAACTGATTTCTTTTAAAGTTTTACTTATGTATGTAATGGATGGATCGCGATACAAAACTAATTGCGATTTTGAGACGTCAATGTGTTCGTTTTGGCTTTGGTAGAAAATATATTCTCGTGTTGGGCGGAGTCGTGAAGCGACAGAGCTCAATACGAGAACTTATTTTTTTTCTCAAGTAGAAAGTTATTCGGTATTGGTGTCTCAAAATCGCAATTAGTTAACACTGCTAAAAGATGTTAAACCGTCTCTTTTGTGTAGCGACAGTTTCTTCTAATTACCTTAAGTCGTGGTGGGCGCTCTCAAAAATTGAACACGCACTTTTGTCCTCTTGAAAGAGGAGGAGGGAGAGCAATTTGTGTATATTGGGCATGAAAGGGAAGAGGGAGTGAAAGAGGGCGTTTGTGGCTTAGCATGATTATTGGCTGCAAGGCCATAAAAGTCCCTTTCAACAAAATTGTAAATCGGTCAGCAACAACTGACCCCGTAGGATAAGGCTGAACTAAATAATATTCTAAAATGTTACGCAAGAGTAACATTTGCGACAGAATAAGTCCAAGAGTTCGAAAAAGAGAGAGACCGGTATTAACTTACGGTAAGCTGTTTATAAAGCGATCCCTTTCTTGATCTCTCTCAAGATAACCACTCCTTATTGTACCGAAGAAGGAAGGAAAAACAGACGAATTATGTTCCACGCCCAGGCATGATCTCAGCCTGGCACTCCCCTTCTTGCGATCACGTCGCCGCTCTTTTAAGGGTTATACAGGCTCGTAAATCGATGATCTCATCAGCAACGCAACCAGTAAAAGTTGTTAGGTCATAGTCACGCAGCCCGCTTAACTACAGAAAAACATTTTAACACTGAAAGGAATAATCCACCCTTGAGAATGAAACTTAAACGATAATTTGTTGGGACCTATCAAGTTTTATACTCTCCTCTTGTTTTTGTTGATTTGAAGTCATGATGAAAAACAATCAAAGCATCCGGTTACCTGAGAGCGGACCGGCCGCTCGTTCTAATGGTAATCGAACTTCCTACTTAACCTTGTCTCGCGTCCTCTCAAAACAGGAACAGTTCAATTAAGTCACACGTTCGGAATTTGAAAAGGGGGAGCGTACCTCAAGGGCAATGAACCTTTGTCAGGAAAAGAAGAAAAGTTCCATGAGATCAGAAAAAAACAAATTGAAAAGCCACCCAGTTCAAATAAATAATAAGGAAGTAATATGGAGAAATATAAAAAGAGTTTAAAGTTGACGTGACGTAAGAAACTTGAAAGGACAAATATGTTGGACAGTTGGAGTTAAACTTGATGAACGGAATTGAATCTAGGCTAGAGGTTGGTATTTGGACTAAGATGCTTTCCACGGTAAGATCACGAATGTGGGAACAACTGAGTTTGTGGGATTTAGCCGTTGTGCAATCGAACACTTTGTTGAAAAGGAAAGTTACCGTATATGATTGATTCTTTATGGGTTTTGGTTTGTTATTTCAACGGCTTTTATTGTTTGAAACGTGAACATTTTAAAAATTACTATTACTAAGGAGAGTTGAAAATTCAATGAACCTTCTTGGATGTCAGCTGATACCAATCTACGATTTGATGAGTTGATTTGATTTGATTTCTGTACAGGGTCCCCAATGCCGGGTGCCTCAGCGCTTTTTTCTACCATCCACGTCTTCACTGTACCAAGCACACAAACAACTACAGGGATCACTACGGTTTTCATATTCCCACGTTCTCTGTATTTTTAGTTCTAGGTCTTTGTACTTGCTTTTCGTTTCGATTTCCTTCAGTGCGATGTTTCTATCTGAACAGTCGTATCAATCAGTTTGCAGGTAGAATGCACTGGATCTTTAACAACGATGTCTGGTCTGTTCCCTGTTATAGGTCTATCAGTATTGACTGGCATATCCCACATGATGGTGATGCCGTGTCGTTATCGTGCACCACAGTCTCTCTCGTGTTGGTACCATTTGTCTGTAATCTCGTTATCATGATGATCTTATTTTGATCATTATTGTGCCTGGAGATGTACTATGTGTTCAAGTTGGCGGCTAATGCCTCACATCCAAATACAATATAGTCAACTGTCTCTTCATCTTGTGAACACATTCTGCATTTGCTCTCCACTTGCTGGCCACATATTACTTTCTGGTAGTTTCTGGTGTCTATTGCCTGGTCTGGGGTGAGGGGTACCATAGCTGAAACAACCCAAACCTTTACAAAAATGCCCTTCAACCCCTACCCCTACCCCCCGGATTAGTCATACCGGTTGTGTCACGCATCAATTGATTTCGTCATCTCTGGTTGGCCTCGGAAGTCTGACTGATGGATGCCAAAACGCAGTTTGAGGATGAATTCCGCAGAATTATGAAACGCAGTAATTCAACAGGGAACTGCACCAGTCACGCCGTGGTTCTTGGGTTGAAATCCCACTGAAGCCTGCATTTTCGCCGCTCCTAAAATAGGTCTAAAAAATGGAAAACATTTTCTGCGCAGTAAAACTACGACTTTCATATAGTTGTGAAACTGTCATCAAATCGCTGTCAGGGTAGTCGGGTATTTCAAAACTACCCTCAAGTAAACTGCGAATGGTCTTAAAACGCATTGATCCTTTTTCATAAGAAGTTACTCGTCAGGAGAGCCTCGAAAAACACATTGTCATTCCTATGTCGTGGACATAGAATTTCCCCATTATCACCTGCTTACGATAATGTTGTCAAGGACATAGATAATAATATATGGCAGCCGGAAAGTAGAGCCTCGGAAAAAACATTGTCATTGCTCACGGGAAGCCCAAGCTCGGTATACAATTTATAGACTTTGTATGGGAAAATTAAGTTTGAGCTTATAAATGCTAAAATAAGCGGTTAATGCTATCAACCCATTAGCTAAGGCAAGAATATGGACATACTTTGTGGGGTGAAGGGATAGGGGACTAAGCACTCCAGTCGCAAAATAGCTGACATAACATGTTGGTCTAATGCTAGTATTATGCAACAAAGAGAGATGATAATTCTCTCTCAAGAGTGATAATCCCTTGGCTGGGGAAGGGGTAGTAATCCCCTACAGGAGGTGATAATTCTTCGGGGTAACACTCATTCCCATGGCAAGACAGCTATAGGGGTACCGATCCCCAGAATGAATAGCTACCATGAGTCTATGGGTGAAAGTGTGACCAGCATGGGAGCACTTAATCCCTAACCCTGACTTTATTGTACTATTAACAAATATAAACACCTCTTAATGAGCAACAAAATATTAGCAATAGGAATAACAAGGTGCTATCTTGTAAAGGAATATATATTATTGACAGTTGAGAATAAGTCAAATTGCCAGAGTTCATGTCCTTGAAGATTGTTGTGACTATGTTGTTGTTGTTGTTGTTTTTTTTTTTTTTTTTTGTAGACTATAGCTATTAAGGCTTCCTAAATTGTCTTTTGAGTACTAGTAATTGTGAAATTCTACCACTACAAAGGGAAGGGTGGGAGGGAACTGTGATTCGTGTCAAAGCTGAAGAACAGAATGAATCACTGAACAGAAGCAAACGGAGAAACATGCATTGATTGACAGAGGGAAAAACCAGTGCTGTGATTGGGCAATAACTGACTGCGCATGAGGCCCATAGGCTAAATGATCTTTGTGCCCCTGTATTGCTAGCATTTACAGATACATGATTGTTTACTGTTAGCTTGACTCTAATAAGCTAAAGGTTGTATCATTAACTTTAATTTATATTCTATAAATTTTCTTAAATGTAGCAATAAACTTCACTTACCTCTACGTACAGTTGTCCTCGTCTTTTCTGTGCAATCGGAGTGCAAACTGTGTCCGTTTTAGACGGGTTTGTGGCTTTCGGATTTTTATGTCGTTAGTTCTCATTTCCCCACTTAATTTAAAGAGAAGAAAGGCTGGTGACTCGCGGCGACCTTGTCCCGCGAATTGCTCTCGCATCACAAAGCAAAGGTCCGAATCGCCATAAAAACACCACAGCTTTAAGGCCAGATAAATTTCCTATCACATCAGCTCCACTCCGGGACCACACAGCGATGTTTGGCGGATAAATTTCAAATAATGTTCGGCTTTCTATAATCTTCCCATGCGCTCAGCTAGATGTGTGGCTACGGCCGTTATAGCTCGATGCGATCGTATTACATTCTCCACTCTCATTTGTGTTTCAAATTGTCTAATGAGAGATTGTCCAATGAGAACTGGACTCTTCTCTCATTAAAGGGGCCATGTATAGGATAAATGACGAAATACGACGTTGCTCCGAAATATAATGAGAATATGAGGAAATCCACAACGACTACGAAGCAAAACAAATCGCTACACACATACTTAAAATGACCACTCCCCATACATTAGGGGCCGGTTTCAGAGCCAATCAGCCTGAGGGCCAATGAAATGAACGGAACAAATCCAAGTGTCAAGAAACCCAACTGGCCAGAGCTGGGCAAACCAGTTAGCTATTTACAAGTGCAATAGAGCTTGAAATTCTACGGTACTGTACAACGCAATGTTTCGCCCCAGAGTTTAAAATGTGAACCAGACCTTTGGAGGATACTCCCTCTTGAGTTGCTTTCAAACCACCAATGAAAATTTAAACTCTGGGAGTTACCAAGATCAAATTCATCTAGTGGTTAGAACGGGTCTTGAACCCAGCATCTACGGATCTATGGGCAAACGCCCCAATCACTGGGCCACTCTGCCTCACGTAGCATTTACTTTGATCAAAAACAAAGAAAACTGCGGTGATAAACATATTATAATGAACTACGGGTATAAGATTTCCAGCATTTTCATTGGCTCGCCGGACACAGGCTATCAGTTCATATACTTGCTGTACCTAATATGGTCAAGGAACGCGTCAGCGATAAAGCGAACTGAAAACATTTTGCAGCTCTGAGAAAAAATGGCCGACAAAACCTGTTTTGGACCGGAATTGACCGAGGCAGAATTCAATGCTTTAGTCGGGAACATCTTGGAGTTTTTAATAAAACAATTATTCTACTCAGGCTTGCTGGATATAAAATAATTATACCAACTCGGTGCTACGCACCTCGTTGGTTATCTGTCACTTTATATTCACCGCTAATGAACTTGACGTTTCGTATGATACAACATACATCTTCAGAGGTGATGGTTGAACAAATTTAAAAACAATTATGTCTGTGTAATACTTTGAAAGAGACTAGTAACTAAATTACGAACTATGCTCCGATGTAATATAAGCAGTGAAAACTGCCTGTTTAATCGATTAATAAAGCCAGACCTTCTCACTGCCAACGTTAAACGAAAACGTTGGCAGTGTGAATATTTTAAAATTTGTTTAACCGTCACTTCCCTTGAGACGAATTCTGATCTATCATCTATCAAAACAGCAACATTGACGAAGGACATCTGACTCCACCTCGCCCCTTCACCCTAGGCCTCATAACGACGCAGAAACTTAGCGAAAGTCCTGAGAGATGAATTTCTATCAAGGGAACAGGAACACAGGTAGACTTTCTCAAAGCCCGTTTCCGTTTCCGTCTCCTCTCGGGACTTCGTCCCTCGCTTTCGCTCGCTCGGGCTCGCTCGCTTTCGCAGTCGACTTGTGGCAAGTCTAGAACAGGCAAACGAAGTTCAAACTCAAGTTCAAGCTTTTGTCCATCCCACAAGGTCTTATTTCGGAAGCACATTTACTTCGCACTCAACCGTCTTTGCCCCGTCTTGGATCACAACTACACGGAATTTACAAATTTTCTGGCGTGGTGATCTGCTGTATCCAGTGGTATGTCATCCAATTTGTTGTGAAATATAACAACAAACGTTTGCACTAGATTTCATATTCCCCTCTAGGGCCGCCCACAAGACCCTAGCTATACTGACGACAAAAGACAAGACAAGCTCCTTTGTGAACCGAGTACTTTAATGAAACAGTACGGCTTATGGGTTGCCGTTCCATTTACGACTTTTCCGGGCCGTTTGAAATCCCTTTTTGTAACTTTCATTTGCTAAATGAGTTTATATCAACGCAACCCGTGTCGCAATATACGAGCGTGGCACAACCTTTGTACCGACAATCTTGGACAAAATAAAATGAAAAATTAGATCCCCCATCCCCTCCAAAATCAATGATGAATCCGCGCGCAAGTTGAAGTCCGCCATTTTTTTTATTGAGAAATTGGGGGGAGGGGTGGTCTTCCTTTTCCATTTGAAATATCCAAGATTGTAGGTTAGAACAATGAGTGAAATATAAGATTTCAAGATAAAAGAATGTGCACTCCACTGCATCAAAACATTAGGACTACTTGTCATAAAAAAAACTCTGAGCTTTTCGTTGAATCTTTCTATCATAAAAAATCTCGGATTTTTTAATATTTCAGTTCCCCGGATATAATTATCTGAAATAAAATAAAAAGAGAACGAAATACTCTGTCGCTTGATAGAAAGTGGATTGCTCAAGTTTCTACAGTTGAACTAAATTAAATTATAATATTTATATAAGATGATAAAGAAAATCTGCAGGGTTTACTGACATCATCAATGTTTATTGAAAGCACCGCAACCCACCTTCGATTTTCAAATATGGAAAAGAAAAGGATTCATTTCAAATTTTTAGGATGCCAAATCAAGCCCCTATTCACCAATATCCGGCCTGCTTGCAAAAGGTGTCGAAATTGAGGATTCTTTGGAGTAAAATCTGCCATTGGTCCGTAGGATTATGTCCTTATTACACCCTGTTAAAAATCGTGGCTGTTTGTAAAGGGAAAACAAATGAGGCCAGAAGACTTCTGTTAACATAATCTCCTTGGCGGAGATGTCAACCAAGAGAAACACTTTATGACCTTTGTTATTGTGTAAACCAAAAGTAAGCCCACTTGAAAAACCCAGCACTCTACAATTTGCCATAACATCCAAACCCGTCTCGCCTATAGATTTTTTTACTCTGAAGGCCAAAAGCAAGTTTCGATTCAAAATTTGCCCCGATGAGTGAAAGAAGAAAATTCAGAACATATCTGTGATTTTTAAAAATTGGCATTTTAAAGACAGATCGAGCCCCGCTAATCATGAATGGTATTCGGCTTACCGGATGTCTCTGATCACTCCAATGGAATTTACTAAATTAGAAGACATGAACACTTGAGTCATAATCCCCAAAACAGGAAAGGCTGACAAGGTTTTGCTCTCTTTGAAAACCCTTAACCCGAGATTCCAAGGTTAAAAAAATTAGTTTTAAGAATTAAACGAGCGAGTAAACTTGATAATTTCAGTGGTCACATTTTGTAGTTTCTATCTTCCATCGCTTTCCTAAATTATCTCTTGCAGCCTGATAAACTAAGAACCTCGTAAGAGTACCGCTCATCACTTGAGCATTTTCTCTTTGGTTACTCCATGATCATACTGAAATATGAGCATCTAGGGCCGCCTTGCTTTTGTGCGGGATAATTGACAAAAACATGGAGACGTTTCCCTCAACATCCACTCTGCGGCAGGCAGACATCCAGGCTTCGTACACGGTTGAAAAATTGAAATGGCTTTGTTCGGTAATCATAACAGGAAATTATTACTATTCTAACTTTTGACTTGTGTCTGAAATAGATTTCAATGGTCCAACTCAACAAAGACGTCGACGCTTTCTACTCAAACATAATAACAGTGCCACAGGTTGAGCGGACGTTTTTAAGGAGTTGTTACAATTTGTCCAATTGAAAGAATTAGGCTAATAATCAGATAATTAACTTTCAACGGCATCCGCGTTCACATGAAAAAGATCTCTTGTTTCTAAGTCCTGGGCAACTTGTTTTAAACTTTGTTGCTGTGCAATATACCACGTTGCTGCTCTCACTTAGAGACTTTCTGAACTTCGAATGAAAAATGAACTTATTTGTTGTCCAACCGAACTTCAGTTGGTATTAATATAAGTCAAATAAAAAGTGCCCTCTATGTAGTGGTTCGTGTTCATTGATATTGAAATAAATGATCTTGAACAAAGCTGTCTTTTGGCGGTAATTATATAAATTGGATACGGTTGTGCGAATTGTTGAGTACGTGTGATAACGATTTCAGTGAAAATGTTCTACAGCAATTTCCTTGGGCATACTATCTTTTCAAATTTTGAGTCCAAATGAAAGTTTCAGTCCCTACCACAGCTGCTCAAACAGCGCATTGCAGAGTACTTTGATGGCAACAATGTACAACGTCCTTTAATAGAGAACACTGAGTTTTTCTTTGGAATTTTCTTTTTGCAAGAAATCGTCCCGATCTGATTTAACATCAGTGTGTTTTCAGAAACACTCCTCCAGGAAGGAAATGTCCTCCTTTCAGCTTGTGACGAAAACATATTGTGTTCTTTCTTTTTTGAGTTATCGGTTGGCAAACAATGGACAATATCATCGTCTGATGTAATATAAATTGACCTTACACAGGCGTCAAGAAGTGAAAATTACACAGCAGAAAGTAAACTGTCATTATTTGTTGCTGGAAAATGTTTGACCTTCAGCAAAGAGAAGTACTGTGGACACGAATTATTCCTAATATCACAGGAATTATCAAACTTTCCGGATGCCTGATTGTGATGAAGCCCAAACATTCCACAACACCCTCCTACGTACGCAAGTGCAAACAGCTTCATTTCAATCACATTTGCATTTTATTGACAATACCTCTCGAATCAATGAATTGGGCCACATAAGAACTGTTCGTTTGAAAACAATTCAATGGTTTCAGCACACAACAATTCATAAGAGAAATTCATCATTAATTATGACATTCTTAAGAACCTTTTCCTTAGAAAACACAAAATTTCGCAGGCCTTGTCGAGTGTAAGGGCCTGAAACATTTGCAAAGCTGCTGCACCAGCGAGAAAATTATGGCACCGAGCTTTTCAACATTTGGAGATATAGTAATATTCGCCGAGGCATGACTGATTAGCAAACGAATGTTTGCATATGTGTAATCTGTTTTGTACTTTATTGTTCACAACGTGAAGGGGCGAACTTCGGAGAATAATACTGTGATGCGTGATTTACTTTCGTTCGGTCTCTTCGTTTTTCAAATGCCGTCATAAGCCATCCACTTATCCTTTTGATCCAAGCTTATTCAATGATTTCGTCATCCAGAACTTTCGTGGAACGGAACGTGACCAAACAACACAATCTTCGTTTCATCTCGCCATGTAGAATGTTTATCTCGCGAAAATTACCACTTGACGCCTTCTATCAAGCAGAAGTATTCAAAGCTAACCACCTTGTACCTCCAATGATTCAACGTGACAAAATGGCGCTAGTGGTGAATAATAAAGTTATATCTCAGTTTCTTGGAGAATCGAAACCTTAGACCAGTCCCTGTTCGCATCGCAATTACGGTCGCCAGTGCATTCATTTTCAATATCTAGTTGTTGCTCCTTTAGAAGAGGAGAACACGCGACGAGATCCATTTCAAGAGTCTCGTTACTCACGGCGGCCATTGATGGTTCCTTTAAAATTTTCTCGACAACTTCTTTTGGTTGTTTTTCCGGTGTATCGATCTCTTCGAGAATGCATTCGTTTTCGCAAGTACAAGCTAAGGTTTCTCCGCTTGTCGAAGTTTTTTCAACGTCGCTCTGTCTTGTATCTAACGAGCTCTCTGTTCGCTCCCATTCAACGCTTTCGTCCAAATGACACGACTGGTTGCTTTGTTTGAGTCTCTCCCGTGTCCGATTTTTTGGGTGAAAATTCGAACTAACAGCACTAGCAGCTGAACTACTTCTAGAGTTTTTAAAAGCACTCATGTTATAATACAACCTGTTTGCGTCTACGTTTGATATCACATCAACATCTAGACGAGAAAAACTGTTGCCACTTAATCCTTCGACATGACGCTTTCGGTTCTCGACCTCTTGATGGTGAAGTTCGCTGCGTGCATCCATGAAGGCTCTTGATATCACTTTAGCCAGGCTCTTGGCCTCACTGTTACTTTTGCACAAGACAACGTTGCACTCCACCGATTCGGATTTTGTTCCCGGTTGGTAGGTGAAGAAGAAGAGTCTTTGTTGCGCTTTAAACACCCCGCTGAATCGAATACGTCGTAACTGAAAAACCTTCTCTTCGTCCTCGGTGCTGTCTCTGTCCCTCAACGATAACTCTTGTTTGGTCATTTTTAACGAGTAATGGTCCATGGATTTAAGTTCTTCCTTCTTCGAACTGAAAATAGCCTTGACAGTGTCACATATTTCCGAAGCACCCGGGCTGAACAGCATTTCGCATCCCAAGTACTTCACTTTATAAGTTGGGGTATGAATGTTGAAGTCTACCCTGTGGTAGTCCCTTTCGGCGCCGTTGGTTCGTGATCGCAGAGAGTTGCGAAGAAAGCTAATCATGTCCCAAAGATGTCGTGATTTGGTAAGTGGACGAAACGTAGTCTTAATGTTCTCGATAGGTTCCGTGTCTTACCTCGAGAGGGATTCTCTCGTCATCACCCTCCAAACAAAGGCTCAGTCGATTCCATGTTCCGTCAAATCGATGACCACGATTTCTTAGGTCGAAAATCGCCTCCCTGGCAAAATTATGCCAAATACAAGGTTAACCTGGATCACGCGCCGAGGACGAGACACTTGACAAGTAGTATTATACGCGACACTCGAGTCAGAAACCTTTCCCTTCCTTCAAAACGATTCCGTCCGCTTCTGAAGACAAATCAATGCGTTCTCCCGGTGGCTGATTTGGTCCGTTTACACTTTCACCCACTTTCCTTTGATGTTCTTTAACTCTTCGAAGTTTAAGAAGACCGTGTTACTATAATCGAATTTCATGATAATAATCGCAAGATGTCGATGACATGACATGGCTTAAATAAATCATAACAGTTCGCTGCAAAGCATTCGTTCTTCGTGATTGCGTTAAGGTATTGTTTAACACCAGAATTTTTTTTAAGTGTCCGATCGCTCAGTTTATGCTCGCTATTTCTAATCCCGTGGAACGTGTAAAAAAATACAGTAAGTTGATCGGCTCCTTATCACCTTCAAGTCTGAAATCGGCTTTCTTGTGTTACAAAGTGACACAAGTGTCGTCTGGGTTTGTTTTTCGAGAAAATCAAACAAGGAATAATCACTATTTGCATAAATATTCCAGCTGCCAATTTGAGTTGCATGCGTGACCAACGTGGAAAAGTGATGGGATTTTACCGCGGAATCTCTTGATGACGATGCCGGGAGAAGTCAGCACGGATCAAGCAACCTTACAAGACGTTTGAGATACATTTCAACATTCTTGCGGTGTAAATCTATGGAAAGTGATAGTTTGTGTTCCTGGGGGCGTCTAATTTCAATTCCCTCGTGCGTGACCCGACAACATTGTCATAAATAGCTTTTTTCCCCTTGTTGACCAGGCGCTAAGTGGGTCATTTACTCATTTCTCGAAGACAGACGTTAACCTGATTTAGTATGTGCATCAATATGGCGGCAGATTGACAAAAATGTTTTCAAACATCTGTTTTTTTAACACGATTTTCCATTAGTCTAGATTCTTGCGATATATAGATTAGCGCAGAGAGATTAACATGAAGTTTGCAATATCTTTTTTGTGTGTGTAATGATTTAAGGGATTGTTTGGGTGGCATGTTGATCACACGAAGTTTCATGAAAAACCGCTGACCACAATTATCTGCCAAAAAAAGTTTGACGGACTAATTTTCTTCTGATAATTTGCAGGCAACCATTGTTTGCTGATTTTCTTGCTGCATTCTTTTAATTCATCACTTTATGTGCCGGTCTTCCGAAATATTTTGCATTGCTCCTTGGAATTTTTTTTTCCTTGTTGTTGTATCGTTTCTTCTTCAAGAAAATCTTTTATAAGGGATTTGATGAATCCTATTGCGTTTTTGAGAACTGCATCAGGTGCGTTATTCAGCACGCTTTCCTTCCAAGGTGACATGGCTGAGTTGATAAGTTGTGCATCACGACTGAGCCATCCGATACACTGATATCAATCAATAAAGGCATTTAAATCAAATAACGCAACAAATGTCTTTATATATCTTACCAGCTTGTTTTAAACATGCAGTAAAACAGATGGTCCCTTTGCACGTGATACTTCAATGTTTTTCGGAAAACTGAAGCGAAAATAACCTTTTGGCAGCGAGGAAATAGGCGGATGCTTAATTAGCAGAAAACATGATTCATATGAATAATCAACACCTAAAGTGAAGGAGCTGATGTACGATCTCTATGCTATTCCCTTTTCCATTTTTTGTTTAAGAGTTGCTTTGTTTGAGTGAACACTTCAGAAATAAAAACTGAAGAGAAGTTCATTATCCTTATTTTAGTCCTATGTTTTTACCTTTTGGTTAGAAGGCTTCAGATCTCTTCTTTTGCAACCTCCCATGAAGCATGGAATCGCCAAAATAGGGGATTATTAAAATTAAGAGGTTATCAAACATGGAATGGGTGCTTAACTACCTTGGCCTTTCTGTTATCATACGTCTTTTGACTGATTCTAACTGCATTCGAGCTTTTGGCATTTGCAATAGTAACTAAAGTAACTGAGAACTCTCGTGTATCACGAACTCTAACATAATTCGATGCCTTTTGGTAAAGGAAAGCTACAATGGAATTTAAATTTAATCCAATCCAAGCGGACATCGTTGACAATTGACAGTCTGGTTTGCCTTCATTTTTATAGTGATGAAAGATGCGCATATGGCGTCATTGAAATCTACGTCACGAAGACCTCTCACTGAACTATTTTCAAGAGCTGCAAACCGAAAACATTTGCAGCCAGATATCGTAAGGCCTCACGATCACGTTTAAAACGTCGACGGCTCGGATCGGCATGTTAATCATCTCGAGCTGAATTGCTTTACTTTCTGTACGAACCATTGAGCCATAAAAATCATGATTCAAGAATAACTATGTCGTCGCGTTTAAAATATTACTTTTACTGGTTTGCCGCAAAACGAAGGAGCTCTCGTACCAACTCGACACTTACGTATGCTAATTATTTGGGCGGTGTTAACAACAACTTCCCTTAAGAGCTGATGTTGTTTGTTCGCATTGTCTTCGATTTCTAGTCTTCATTTTATCCTCGTTAGTTTCATTTGAAAAGTGATGTTGAAACCAGGGAGACCTACGAGGGTCCAATTTAGTTGTGTTTTATTAGTTTGATGCAACGACGCTTTTCTCCGCTGTTCTTATCACTGTTCCTAAGCTCTTATTGTGACTTCGACCTAACTCGTCGTTCGTGAGTCTAAATCTTTGCTGAATTTGTTTCAGACACATTCATCTTCGAGTCAACTTCTTGGTGATTGGATTATCAAATCGAGCTATCAGCAGTCTCCTTGGATTGCTCCGTTTAAGGCATATTGCCAACATTGTGCCACACTGAAGCACGAATTAGTCAGGATCCCACAATCATAAGGAACAAATTATCAGCGTCTGGTTGATAGTTTTGGTGTCCTTTTTCATTTAATTTTATCAAAGACAATTTGAGGTAGACATTCGATTGATATATAAAAGAGATGCTTTCCGATGCAAAGATTAAATGCTTCTAAAGCGAGAAAGACATCAGGCGTGTAATAAGTTTCAGGATCTTGCCGTTACACTGCTTCTCGAAGATGGCTTAAATTCGCTTTAAGTTCAACTAATTATTCTGACAAGCCTCTTTATTATTATTATTATTATTATTATTATTATTATTATTATTATTATTATTATTATTATTATTGCTTTTAGTAGTGGTAGTAGTGGAGGAGGTGGTGGTAGTTGTAGTGCTAGTGGTAGCGGTAGTGGTAGTGGTGGACGGTAGTAGTAGTAGTGGTGGTAGTCGTAGTGGTAGTAATGGTAGAGGTAGTAGTGGTGGAGGTGTTTGTAGGAGAAGTAATAGTGGTAGTGGCGGCGGTGGTGGTGGTTGTGGTAGTAGTGGTGGTAGTGGTAGTAGTGGTGGAGGTTGTGGTGGTATTGGTTGCAGCAGCGCGGGTAGCGGTTGTGGTAGTTGTTGTGGTAGTGGTGGTGGTGGTAGTAGTGGTGTGGTAGTAGTGGGGGAAGGGGGATGGTGGTGGTGGTGGTTGTAGTGGTAGTGGTTGTAGTAGTAAACGTGATGTTCACAACTTGCCATGAAGAGTTTCCAAAAGATGAAAACACTTTTGTCTTAAAGCAATGACCTGTCACATCCTACCAGTTAGCGAGTGAAAGCCAACTGAGATTGGCCTTAACTGCATGAATTTTTCAATGCGACGATCTTTCAGTTTTATAAATTCAGTTTTAGTACGGTGTCTTCAAGGCTCATAGTAAACTTTTGAAGATTAACATCACTAAACCTTAAACGATGGAAATTTTCCAGTTCCCGTCCCGATGATCATTAATAATGAGCGGCGATTCAAAAAATAACATGAAAATTTCAACTCGAATGACTTACTCAACCATATGAGTGGTCTAAGAACTGATAACATTAATGACTATCACGGATTAAAAATTCTGAATACCCTAATTCCCTCTTGAAGGCCTCGGAGATAACACTTTTTTAAGACAAATAATTATTCTCCGTCACTTTTGGATAAGATTAAAACAGCGTATATCCGTTCCAATTAATTAACATCGTTGGGTAAAACACGAGAACAGGAAAATACGGCATTCGCTATCTTACATCCAAATTCCAATTTCTTTTAGTAACAAGGTGATCAAAAAGAGGAGTAGTTGTCACAGAAAATCCTTGCGATGAAGCAGGCAAAGGGGGTTATCGATCGGATGTTCGCCAATGGTTTGTGTGATCTTGTCTTGTTTTCGATCTTTTCCGGCTTTCACTAATTTATTTAGTTGTCAGTGATAGGGGAACAAAAATTCTCTATAATCAAGAACCAAGGAAAGTTAATGCCTTTATGTTTTCCGTCAACCGTAAGTTTCCATGCCTTCACACAAACAAGAACAAATTAAACGAAAGTGGTTTGAGCGTGCTCGTGCCATTGAAATTCTAGGAAACCAGAGTAATTAATAGTTTCCTGATAGCAACAGCAGAATCGTTAAGTAAATTAAAGTCAAGGTTCATCTCCTGTCAACCGAGCCTAATTAAAGATCTTAACAACATTACAGCATTCAGCGCTGGTCATATTTTCTTTAAATCAATTAAAAGAGTGAAAAACGACATTGCTTCCTGACACAAAAAACTCTACACACAATGATCTAATTGTGACTTGGAACTTTGTTGGGATTTTTTTCACCCTTTCCCTCTCTATCACATACGCCAAATATTTCGTGAGGCTGGAACCAGACGGGTTCAGTATTGTAGCGTTTCAGACGTTTAAATCCATTAATAACCGTCAAATGCGATCGATAGTCGTTTTGTAGATGTTTCAATGGAGGGTTCTGTTGCCCTGTCGCTTCTCTCGCCCAATAATTAAAATTTCCTCTCGCATCTCTTCTCAGTGACCAAAACGTAGAATTGGTAATAGACCTTGAAGTTACCCGACACTGTTTTTGGCAACAGACTGCCATCAATATCCTTAGTTGCCCTTGGTCGCCGGGGAGAGCAAAGGATTTGCTTTACACTTTTTTGCATTATTTATTACAACTGTACCATTACTTCCAACAAAACATCACAGTACTTACATTCCAGCATTATCTAAATACTATGAGTAATCATTGATTATGAAGTGCGTTCGTTGGGAGAACTTTGGACGTTGGAATCACTAGAGACGATGCATTTATGTAAATAACGTCTATCGAACACATGATTATTGTTGTGTAAGGTATGTAAAATATGGCTCAAAATGGAAGGTTTAACTTGGAGTAAAGAGGTGACGATGTCACAAAAACTAAATTTGCGAAAATCTGGAACGATCCGGAACTGAGAGGTTATCATGACTGAAAAATGTCCCTTGGCAAAAAAACTGCAGTGTGTTAATGTTAATCATGCTACAGGTTAAATTTAAATTCAGGTTAAAATGATTTCAACCTACTGTATAATTCATGTTTTCATGAATATAATCAAATTCAAATATTCTCAATGACCATGGACAGTTTGATATGTAGATCTCGTGAGAGTCCCCATTCTGATGTAGTTTGAATGTTACTGGACTATAACGTGTGGGTTTTGGGGACAAAAAGCAGGGGCACCCAACGGATCTGTTCCTCACTTTATCTGTTCCCCAGAGGAATCTAGCTGGCTGGCAAAAATACGGGTGTTCCGATGAGCTGGCTGGGAAATTTATCATTGATAGAGGTTTTGCCTGGGAATTACTGACTTTTTCTAGCATTTCAACCCGAGCTGGCTGTAGAGACTCTGAAGACTGAGAACGACAAACGACGGCAGGTCAGAGTGATTGCTCTTGCGGAAAAAACCTGTGTCGGTTTTTAAAAGCGCGCGGAGGTTCCACAGATCGACGAACACGGATTGTGCAGTTTTCCTCATTTACATGTAAGATTAATTTCCATTGTTATTTTATCTGTATGCTGAGATTCTCGTGATGTTCTTCTACACTGAATTGAAATGAACAGAGTGAATTTAACAGTATTAACTTGTATTTTCATTCACAGTTTTTAGTTTCGACCAGAGTTTCGACGGTGTACAATGTGTTTGGTGTTAGCGTTTTCGGAGGTATAAGACTTCCTATTGTAGTTGTTTTAATGCTTTTTTTCGGTTATCTGTATTAGTCAAGTGCGTGATGATCTTTTACAGTTGAAGCGAATTGAGCCAACGATCGAATTGTAAAAAATTGACGGCAGTACGTATTTTTCTTATTCGTGTAGGCAGCCACGGGATCAACCAGGTGCTTTCCTCAAACACAAGGTAAAAATCAAGAAAAATTCGCACTTATTTTAATTTAGTTTATTTCGTTAGAAAGACGATTTATTACTCTCGAGAATTCCTGCGAAGAGATCCTTTTGTAAGAACCTGTTGGCAGATATTTGGCATAATTAAGCCTTTAAGCCTGCATCCAAGCATCCCTATTTTGCCAGACAAAAAATATATATATGTTCGTATATGCAGGCTTTTACTATTGTTTTTTTTTTCTCTGACTAAGAAAACTTTGTTGGTTTTGGTCAGACTGTGGTTTTAATTGTGAGAATGCTTCTGATGATCAGCTGTTTGTATTGGGTAGAGTGCTTAATTAAGACATACTATTGTTCTTACAATGTATGATTCTGTCAGCAATAACTGTTGTCATCAACACATACATTGACAAAACAATTATTTGTTATTGTGACCAACAGCACTAATTTTTTTTTACTTGGCAGATTGTTTTCTTTTCCTTTTCAACAATCACAAATTATCTTTAGTCATACACATGTACTTTGTCTCTGTACAAAGCCAAACTGAGTTAGGCTTGTGAAGATGGGCATTCTTTGTTTGTTCATTCTTACAACCCTCTCTCTTCCATCAGGTTGAGTTATGCTTGTGACGATGGCCATTCATTGTTTGTTCATTCTTACGACCCTCTCTCTTCCATCAGGTTGAGTTAGGTTGTGACGATGGCCATTCATCGTTTGTTCATTCTTACGACCATCTCTCTTCCATCAGGTTGAGTTAGGCTTGTGACGATGGCCATTCATTGTTTGTTCATTCTTACGACCATCTCTCTTCCATCAGGTTGAGTTAGGCTTGTGACGATGGCCATTCATCGTTTGTTCATTCTTACGACCATCTCTCTTCCATCAGGTTGAGTTAGGCTTGTGACGATGGCCATTCATTGTTTGTTCATTCTTACGACCATCTCTCTTCCATCAGGTTGAGTTAGGCTTGTGACGATGGCCATTCATTGTTTGTTCATTCTTACGACCATCTCTCTTCCATCAGGTTGAGTTAGGCTTGTGACGATGGCCATTCATTGTTTGTTTATTCTTACGACCATCTCTCTTCCATCAGGTTGAGTTAGGGCATTCATGGTTTGCACTGAGAACTTTGTTTCCTTTGTGGCCCTCTATTCAGTTGTCTATTAAGTTTCAATTCTCCTTTAATGTGAATGGCTGCACATCCGTGTCATTGGGAGGAAGACGCTCAACAGTTGTTCAGTCATGGTAACATTTTAAATTGTATTAAAATGATTTATGGCATGGAGAAAGTCCATTCATTTTGACCAGTTTAAGTGCTAGACCTATATGGCCTGCAGAAATTTTACTGATCTTGTTATCCATCCAGCTCAAGATGTGACTGTCATATTTGGCGAGTCAAGGGAATTTTTTTTTTAATTTTTCAGTTGATCTGGAAAGATATATAGCTAAATTTGTTGACTGCTCTGCACCATGATGACAAATAGATCTTATTACCTTAAGCTGTTTTTTTTGCCAATCCGCAAAGACATTCATTATAAATAAACATGTTTCAACTTAAGCGTAAGGTTTCTGCATCTAAGAATTACAGGGGCTCGAGTCTACTTTTTACAAATACTAACAATCACAGGATGCCTACATAATGTGTTTGACCCTTGGTATTATTGAATTTAGAAGCAATGTATGAGAATAGCAAAAAGTTCCATATTATTGTACAATTCTGGGATAAATGTTTGCATATAAGATGAGAATAAACTAACCTTCATCCGAAATGTTTTTCTGCGTTGTTATTGTGGCTGCTTGTGGGAAATTTAGCGATTTCAAGGACGTGTGTTGCTCTGGTAAAAATTGCTACAATTTGCCATTTTCAGCCATAATAACAACAGCACATCATTTCAGATAGTTTATCCTCATCTTGTGTAAATATTTATTGCAGAATAGTACAATAATAATTATGGAACTTTTTGCTATTCTCATACATTGCTTCTAAATTCACCCTTTGTGTGGGTCCCCTGTGATAACAACGATTAGTGAGTCCATAGCTAGATCTGAAAACTCAATCAGCATTACTGCTGGCTCTACCCAATTAATATTGGTCTCTAATTTATTTCCTTTTTAATTATTTTTCAGGCTACCATGGAAATAGCAAGGAATTGGACATTAGCAATTGTGTAACTGAAGACATCAATAAAAATGTAAAATGAAGAGCTATTTCAAGGTTCCAGTTGTTCTGCCTTATTGGAGACAATACAGGTTTATCCTAGCAAGTATTTTATTGCTTTTGTGTACAATGTTGCTAGGTATTATGAATTCTGTGCTCGCTCTCCAGGGTGACAAAAGGCTCCTAAAATTCAAACTGCTCGAGACAGCGGTACATGTAGAGTATCATACTAACACAAGAACTACAGCTGTGTGTTTCACATTATCGTTCCATTATCATTATCAATATAAGTATTGTTATTGTTATCATCATCATCATCATCATTATTATTAGTAGTAGTAGTAGTATTATTCCTTCCATTTATATATATATATATATAGATAGGTATAGTAAAACGACGAAGATTTACGGAGAGACACGTATCCTCTGGATCCTCTTACTGGGAGTTCATCGTTGGGTAAACTGCTTTTATTCTCACTATATATATATATATATATATATATATATATATATATATTAATTAATTAATTAAGTAAGTAATTAAGTAATTAAGTACTTTAATTCCTGGCTGGGAAATAAATTTGATCAGCTGGCTGGGAAACCAACCAATTTTATCTAGCTGGCTGGGAAATTTCTTGTGTGTCTTGCTGGGAAAGAGGAACAGATATTTTTTTCCCAGCAACACTGAAAAACACAATAACATTTATTTTCATTAACTGGGGTATAATAATACATTTTACAACAAATTGGTCGTTGGGTGCCCCTGAAAAAGGTACCTTGAAGTTTATTACCAACTCAAGGCAATTGCGTGTATGACAGTTCTGAAGGTTGTTGATTACTCCACTTACTATGGTTGCTTAGTTATTAGTTTCAAGGCTATGAGCATGATTTTAATTCAAGAGAATTAAAAGAAACTTTGTCCCCACAGAGAGAGACTGCAAATGCAATAAGTAGTCATGATTTATTCAGGGCGCCCAAAGTCAATTTTCGGAAAATTTCTGTTCGGAAGACGATTTGAGATCTAGAATTTTCGGAACATTTGTTGAAAAATTTCTTGCTTGCCTGCCTCTCCTAGGATTTTCGAACATCTGAAAAATGGTATAATTGCCCATTTGTAACGGATTTTTACCCTTAAAAGGTCACCTAGAATTTTCGGGAGCCTTTTTTCTGGCAGAAATTTTCGAAAAGGTAAGTTTTGATCCCTATAATTTTCGGATCACTAGACTTTCAGCTAGGAAATCCGAACAGATGGAAAATCTTTAGAGGATAAAAATATGCCTATATCTACCGTTTAAATACTAAAATACGTTTATCAATGCTATGTTTAAGCAGTGGTTTAAGTGGTTTTGAACTATATTCTCGTTGGGTGCCCTGTTTATTTGACTATGCGGTGGCAAGCGCTTCATCAATTATCAAATTGCGAAGGAATTTTAACCGAAAAATCCCGCTAGGTTCCAGATGTTTTGGAACTCTTACCTTAGGATAAGTTTTTAACCGTGGTCTAATGTTAGAGGATCATTATGAAGACACCTTTATAACACTAACCATTCAATGAAAAGAATAGATGGTCATTATTCGTTGTTAACCGTTGAAATTACTACACTTTTTCTTCCGTTAATCGTGCCAACTGCCTTAAATAATCGCTTTGGGTTCATTCTGTTGTGAAATTGCAACCACGAAGATGATTCCACCAAATATTGAGACAATTATGTTCTCTTTTGTAAAAATTGTGTTACGCGTATTCACTGTAACGCAAGTATGTCCTTGCGTGGCCAACTTGAAAAAGTTTTCTGTTTCTCTCAAGGACACAACACATGCGATAAACAGTTGGTATCTGGTACGCTCCCTAATACGGCCCGTCATAGATGCATATGCATTTAAACTTCCTATGATATTGACTCCTTGTTGCCGAAGCTTACTTAGACTTCCTCCAGCGTGAGATTTCTCTCGTACTCTTTGTCTTTCGTCAAAAGGTGTTTTTTCACTTCTATAAACAGACGATTTCAAAACGTTGTACTTTACAATGATCTCTCCCGTTAAAAATTTTCTCATTGCATGCTAAGAAGGCAATAATCTGTCAGTTATTATCAAGTACGTGTATATTGGTAAGTAAATCTGTACTGGAAGTAAGGGGGTGGGGGGGGGGGGGGGGGGTTAGCGTAAATTTTTTGAAATGGGTCTTTCAATAAAACGCCAATTGTTGTTATTTCATCGAAGCACTGATTTTAAATGGTTAGCATTAAGGTTGGGCCTAAAAAATTCAGGACTTCAACGGGGTTTGAACCCGTGACCTCGCGATACCGGTGCGACGCTCTAACCAACTGACCTATGAAGCATTTCATCGTTGATTCATGCCTTACGGGAACATTGGAGCCCACAAATGACATACGATGGCGCGGGGTTCGAGTGGCGTGCAAAGCAAGAGAGGAAGAGAAAAGGGAAAACAGACACTAGAGTTGATATTAAACTATTTTGAGACATGTTAACCTGAGTGAATTTGTTCACAAACTAGTTTAAATAAAATGAACTAGGTCAAAATCATTTTAACCCGAATTTAATTTCAACCTGTAACATAAATAGTCACGTTAGTGCGCGATCCCGTATTTGCACATATGCCGTATCATTGCCGAGATGCGCATGCAAGTATGACGTAATTCAAGATGGCGCTGAAAAAGAACACGAACGAAAAACGAAAACTTGCCTAAGCTCGCCCTATGCACAGGATAGCCTCGGCTTCACCGCGGGGAACATTGAGGGTCAAGGGGAAACAAAACTCACTGTTTATCGTGGAGCCAGTCATTAAGTGTTTTGTTATACCTCCCAACTCAAAATAGAACAATACACGGGTGTCATCTCACGACTTTATTGCACAATGTTACAAATCCCAGTAATCTGCATGTAAAATAAGTCACAAATCATAAATGTTAATTCAAATCACAAATGTTAAAACTTCGTTAATATTTCTTCTTCATTTCTTGTTTGAAACCGTTTAGCTGCCATGACTGCGTAAAATTTATTTGCTTGACGCGGCTGGCATACAAATTTGCCGCTGTTTCAAAGGTGCACGACCTCATCACGTGTGAGTCGAAAGTTCAGTCGTTGCTTCCCTAGGGAGTTACTCAGTTTCGACCCATGACACGTGACACGTTCTCCACCAATCGGAAAACGTACTTGAGTTGGGAGGTATAACAATCGCGATTGTACATGCTAACCCCAAACCCCGACCCCGGTAAATGAAGTGAAGAGATTAGTTTTTCGATGTTGACTCGGGGCTACCCGGAAAGAATCCGAGTGCACCTTTGCAGGAGTCAAACCGACGTCCTCCCGATTACTAGTTCGGACTGCTGGGAACACCTTGCGAGCACGGCCTCCTTTTGTTTTTTTCTTTACTGAGGAGCAGAATAGGAGGCTCTGCCCGAATCGCGACAACTCTTTGAAGCCGTCGCAGCCCGAACTTCTGGACTCGTCAATCTTGTTTTCTCTCATCAAACCGGTTTTTCCAGTGCGAGCGTCAATTTAGTTACAAAACCGATGGTTATAATTGAGTCCGCTGTACCATGAAAAACCAAGATGGCGGCGAGATCTGGCATATTAGGCTTGGGTTCCAGACTGCATCCTGGCAACATGCAGCGCATACTCAATAAATATCTTACTCGATTCATGCAGAGTCTTTCTCGAGAACGCCAAAATCGAGCAAGCAAAAGAAAGACTCTGCTAGCGGGTGTGCTGGGAATTGCCTCCAATGAAAGTTAAGCCATCGCAATAATCACAATTGACTTCATTTTTCACAGTCCTAGCGCGTTCAATCTCTCTCTTTCGTGTTGTCTCCTCTACTCTCTGGCCCGAGGGATTTTTTGAATTTCCCTTTTGTTCCAAAAATACCCCACGAGTTGTATGTCATTTAACACTTCTTTCAAGACGTCATTAAATCAAACAATTTACTATAAAAACATGATATTAATAATACCGCTCCATTTCCGACTGAGCTATAGGAAGGACGTAGGTAGCACTCGATTTTCTGAGTATCCCTGAGTCAACATCGAAAAACGAATTTCTTCAACATTAACATGACTTACACTTCTACCAACGTGTACATATCATTCTTTGTTGACGGCTATGCATGTATTTTTCTGTTTCAGTTTAAGTTTGACCATAACTTGAAACCTAAAATACTTGGTAAACTGTTCTGACTTCTGCATTGACAGAATTAATAAATAATTAGGCAAGTGGCATTGCGAAAAGAAAAACTTGAAAACAGATGTTAGCTAAATCCAAATGCGAGCTCTTGTTTTTCTCCAAGCTGGATAACAAAAAAGGTCTTCTGAAATAATTTGGTATGAGAACGGTGATAGGTGTAACTGAACCAACTTTTATTGTGCAGGTGGACTAACGTTTGTAAAAACGAAAAATATGCACAGTAAGTTACTAAAAGTAACAAAAGTTACTAAAGACACTAAAAGTAACATCACACGGCTTTCGAACTGTTCACTGTCATATTCAAGGTATTTGGGGCTACAAACGACAAATACATCAGCTGCATTGTCGTGATCGTGCTTGAACTTCAATCCTAAATTCTAAGCAACCAGCACTCTATAGTACTAAAATACAAATTACAAACATTAATATTCTGTGGGTTTAACCAGGACTGAGAATCTTCCAGGACTATGCTTTTATCCTTAATTATAATGATAGAATCAGAGTACTAATTTCAAACTTCTCCTCGTAATGAATAACACCTTCTGCAGCTGGGAATTAGGCTTGGGAACTTCAGCTTCGGCTTTGCATGTTTTGCAACTGCATACATATCCCCAATTAAGCATATACCGCTTAGTGCAATCTAGGCTGGGGAATTGTAACTCTGCTACAAATACAAAACAATTCAAACAGCAAGGCTCTCCGTGAGCACACGTCTATAGGCCTTCTGCGATAAGCTCAATATCATCACCATCCCTGTTTGAGAACGCAGACTGTGTGCCAGTTAGGCTGCCACTTAGACTGTGGAATTCATACTCACATTACGTGGCACTAACATCGCGGCAGGTGCTCTGTACATTTTGTTCAAAAACTCTAAATTAAATGCATGCCGTAAACTAAACAAGTAATTGAAGGAAAACAATAAGGACCTAAAAGAGAAGACTTACGAGTAGGTAACCTATATAACTGAAATAAGACTAATAATAAGAACATTTTTAAAACACTAAGTATATGATGTTCAATGCGAAATAGAGCGTAAAATAGAAAACACTGAGCTACGTGTACCGCTCACAGCGAACACAATGCGGTAAGACGCAGGCCAGAAAAAAACCTGCCCCAAAAAACCCCGCAGGGGAAAAAAGGAGGCAGGGAATCTGGGCAGGAACCAAAGCTCAAGCTCGACGGTTGTAAGCCCTTCCTACGGCACTTTACCAAGAAGTACTAAAAAGACTGAAATTACGTAATCATGAAAAATAGCTGAATACTAAATCAAGAAGTAAGTGAACGGATTTCTGATACCGCGGAAGAATAGACCTGCAAAACTAAACAAGGAAAACAAAGGCAGAAGAACGGCCTAGATGACTACTGATCACATGCACTACACTGTCTTATGCTCCTCTGTAAGTACCCGTGGTGCACCCGGCCTGGCACCCAGGCTTCGCTGTATTCTTGACGAAAAAATGTTCATTTCTGCCTGCTTCGCAAGGTCATACCTCGGAATAGCATTTATCATTTTCTGTAAAACCAATCCATTGTACTGTTTAGTATTGGCTATTGTCACCATCCAATAATGCAGTATGTTTTGGCGGGGAGTGGGGGGAGGGTATTTACACAAAAATATGTACAAGTTATTTACTCTTGGGACTGTATCATGCTTCCGTGAACTGAATATCCATTGTTTTAAGGCACACACCCTCTAAAAT
>NC_090876.1:33147022-33149522 GCF_036669935.1 Montipora foliosa
GATTCAAAGCTATAGCTACACGGATCAGAGGAAAGTCGAAACAGACGTTGAAGTCACCCAGGATCGAACCGGGGACCTCTCGCTCCGAAAGCCGCGCACTAGCCATCTGAGCCACGACTGGCTTTCAACCTCTGCTTGTTCGATCGTTCTACATAGCTTCTGCCAGTTGAAGGTGGTCATTTAAACTTCAAGTGACGGGGAAAGATTCTGCAAGGGAGTTTTAGTTGGCGGGAATTTTTCTTTCCTTACGCCTTTTGTAAGCAGTCCTTTTATTTTGCTCGGGGAAGCAAGGTCTCTGAAGTTGCTCCGAGTCAACTTTTTTTCCTTTTAGCTTTGTTTCTCCATGTAAGTGAATGCATGGCAACAAATGCTCAAAGTGCTAAAAGACCCGAGCAAGACCAGAAACAATCTTGCCCTAAATCCATTGTGATCATGTTAAAAAAGAAAAAACAACAGCTCAAATGAGTGTCAGTTTACCTGAAAAGCCGAAAATAGTATTTCCGAGAATTTTATTTTTCAGGGAAGGGGGATGGGTGAAAAGCTATAAACTGTTGTAAATCTCTCAAGAATATTATCATTGGCCAAAAAAGTCTTGATGAGTGATTTTACTCTTTTTGATTGCATTTTTCCTCAGGATTGCATTTAATCTCTAGATGCACCCAGATATTGCATCAATAAGCGTCGTGCAGTAAGTGTCCCGCTAAGCCCATGCAAGGGTCAACTATGTATCTACAACAATCCAGTGAACAATAGCTTTAGTATTATTTCAAAAGTTAAGGTAATCGCAACCGTTTTATGTTTTCTTGAACAGTAGATTTAGGGGGAAACTTTGTGATTGTTGTGATCGCATTAATTGCGTTCGATCGAAGCGAGACGCTTACTAATCGTGACGATTTGAGACTTTTCGTGTGACTGACTACTCGCCCCCATTTGATTTAATTGGCTAATCCTGCGCACTCCAGCGGTCCTTGCTAGACTTTCTAGTATATTCCTATCCGAACCCCGAGTACTGACCGCTCCAATTTTTTTTTTTACTACGGCGCGACGAAACGTTGGATTTTACATCTCAAAATGCAAGTTTTCGCTTACTAACCGTGTCAAATTAAAGAGAAGGAAAAATATCGGTGGTGGAATAAAAGGCCTGGGTATTTTTCAAAAAGGCAAGTATTCACATGATTTTGCTGACAACACTTTGATGGATTGCCGTTTTTCGAGTCGTTGGTTTTCTTGAACTGTTGACATGCCGTTGAACTTAAAACACCTCACACTGCAGAGCAGTCCTTTGAGCTCAGTTTTTCGGTTGCCATCCGTTGTTTCATTTCCTATGGAGTTCTATCTTATAATCGTTGCGTGACTGCGTGACGACCATCATGAAACTGTGACGTTGTTTTGTTTCGTTTTAATGCATGTACACTTTTTGTCAAAAGGTCATTGCATTGCCGAGAAGGTTTTTACGAAGTAAACATCAAATTTGGAGCTTTGCGAGTCTTCGCTGTTTCTGGAAGTCGGCGTATATTCGTCACGCAAATTCCAATTTCAACTGCCGGAAATTCTATAAATTTCGACAACAAGAGATCAAGGATCTTTCCCCCGGGGGCGAGGGGGGGGGGGGGGGGAGGGGGCTACTCCCGACAATTTAGAATTGGTGTGTGCTGCCAAGGTTCTCAAACCCTGACCCTATTAAAGGGTAGAAAATCAAAAAAATGGCACCCTATTTAAGGAAGTGAGGAGCGCACTTACGGCAATACAAGATATAACGTCCCTTTAAAATCGCTGTGTTAAACTTGAAAACGTGTATTCAGGCGTGTAGTACAGTTTTAATAGGCCATATATTTTTCGTTTTGCGGGCTGGGGTTGATACTGCAATTTAGTGACCCTATCTAAAAAATATCTAAGGATCACAATAACAAAAATACCAAAAAGGACACCCTATTTAAGGACTGAGCACCTCAAAACCCCTACCCTATCGGCCAGCACATACCTATATAGCGTATGTCACGTTAGAACTTTGCGGGACTTAGCACGCGCGCTCGCTTGAACTTTGTACCGGCTCGGCACGACATTCGGAATTTATCCTGACATGGTGTTCAGAAGTGGGAGTTAAAACATGGACAGCTTTCACAAACCTAGTGCGTTGAGTTTCGACCGAAACACGTCAGAAAATTTGAGAAGATTTAAGCAGCAATATCAGATATATTTAATAGCTTCGAGCAGCGAAAAGAAAGATGATTTGATAGCTATATTGCTAAACTTTGCTGGCGAGAACGCCATTGAAGTTTTCAACATATTCCAGTTTTCCGAAGGCAATGAAAACAATAAGATAACATTAGCTGACATATGGGCCGCCGTGTTGATTATCCCGTTGATTATTCATAGAAAATCATGCGAGATCCTTCTCTCAAAAAATATTCTTAAAATCGTCTCTTCCATGATGTGAAAAATCCAAAAAAATATTTACTATCACATCTATCCTTGCTTGCTATAGAATACCAATAAAATA
>NC_090876.1:33154522-33159522 GCF_036669935.1 Montipora foliosa
TCCCCACTCCAAATTACCAGCATGTGCTCACTCAATTCTTATCCTTGTCATTCGTAGATTTGTCGTTTATTCGGAAAGGGATGAAGCAACAAGAAACGACGGTATTATTGGAAATACTGACATTAATATCATTTTGTATGGGACACGCTGCACTTCAGATTAATGAATTCTGGACAGAACCTATCATAGTATGGATTGCTATTGTTCTACCTACAGGTATGTGGAGACCTTTTAATATTCACTTTCGATCAGCACGAATCCAACAAACTTTAAACACCGACAATTGAGTCCTCACAGAAGAAATGGACTATCTCGCACTTCCGAATGCAGTAATTAACTACGCTTTTCTAGCCAAGGGACCCGCACTCATTGCGCAACGCCAAGGGCATGTACCTGTAAACGAACACATTTACCTAAAAGCCTTTTGAGGCCATTTTGTAAGTTCTTATAACGTATAAACATATTTTATATGGACGTATTTTATTTCATCTGTTTAGATCAAATCCTTAGCTGAAAGTTGAAGTGCCACTCGCTATTTGATGAAATGAAATTTAATTTTAAGAAAGCGCTACCCGAAAGATCCTTACTGAAACTTTGCAGCGAACTATCTGCTTCCTAAAAAGGCTAGCTGACCACTTTCCGTTCCAAACCGTCAACCAACATCTCAAACAAGCACTTTCATCCCTAGAATTCAAACTATTACTGGAACATGGCTCACGCTGCCAAACTAACAGATTTCCTAATTCAGTGAAAAGTACCTCCACTTCATATCCTTTCAATGAAATACTTGCCAAATTCCGTGAACCCAGTTCAATTTAGTTTCCCAGGCAACTCTTACGCATTGTAAAACCCACTTCAACAAATCAATTCCTTTACAAACTGGCCCCTCCTTCGTCACAATACCAGTCCCCTTGTTACTTCACACGATATAGCAACATACTCGTCCACCATACAAGTGTGTGGTACGAAAAGCAAAAAGGCATTACATGACGCAAATTGATCTTCCTAAACTGAAACAAACACAAGACTAACCTTCTTCCAAACTTCATTGTGCAAGCAAAATTAAAAGACGTTAACATTAATAAAAGGTTTGGGTTGCTTTCTATATTAGAATACATATAACCTGTGACCTGAACTTTACAACCACAGTCCAGACACCCACCATAAAGGGGTAATATCATGGGAATTGTCTTAATTTGACCATAAATTCACAAAAAACAATTCAGAGACTTTTTCATTCATAAATTGCTTCTGGATAACTGCGGTGATATAAAAATCAATGAAATGTTACCAGAAAAATGAGCTGCAATAAGTTATTACAAAATTACCTAAGTAGGATTTTAACATTGCTACGAAACAATGCGGAAAAATTCCCAAGTTATCACATCCGAGCGTTGGCCCTAGTAAGGGAAATGGGCCCACACAACTTAAGTTATTACGGAATTCATCTAAGATGCAAGGGGAGAACTTTTAAACATGTCAAGACTATTCTCTTCTTCTTATTTTCAGCAAAAAGCATTGGGAAAATTATCAGAACAGGACTGAAGATACCAACGAAACGACCGCTGCAAAAAAACAACGCACACAATGATGCCTTATCACATGGAATAACAAGAAACATTGCTTTAATAAAGAAAATTTATGTAAGAAAACAGTACTGCAATTAATCGAAGAAAAACTGAATTTATTGTTATAATTTTTACATTAATATAATTGATATAACTTGAATTATTGTTAGCAATAGGAGAATTTTCCTTACCAAGTCTGGTCCCAATTGTTGAAAAATGGTCATTAAAAGCGTTAGAAAGCTCACTAAGATTAGAGATAACGGCATCATTCAATTTCAATTCTGTCACCCTTGTATTATTTACAACACCGGAAGTAAGCTCATTAAAGGTTCCGTTTGCCACGTTTTTCCATAGGCAGCCCAAGCTCCCGTCACTAGACAGCCGTTGAGAATTTCAACGCGTTATGACACTTTGTATGGGAAATAAAACACCGTCGATTATGAAGCCTAAAAAATGCTCAATTTAACGTTCATTAATTAAAGAAATGAAAATGACTACACTCTCTCTAGTGACGCGAACTTGGGCTGGTTTTTCGAGGATTACCCTTAGATTGAATAAAAGCATTAGAATAAATAAGTTACTTTAGAAGTCTTGAAGTTTAAATGTTTATTTTATTACGCAACGTTTTGTACTTTTCCCAATCGCGTGAATGATTCGATGCAATTCCTTCCCTTTTGGCAGCATCAGCGGTCACGCATGCCTTTCTTAAATTGGGAATTGATCCAGGGTCTGCTTTATTGGTTCTAGCACGTCTAGATCGGAGTGGTGCATGAATATTAACAATATTCAAAAATTACGTTTTCCAATCAGTCCACAAACCATTTCGATCTTCAGAACCATTACAGAACCAATCTTGTTGAGCGGTATCGTTACGAAAACTCTCTCGATTCAAATTTAGGAAATTTCTATATGAAATGGTTGAATGCCCTGTTGAAAAAGACGCCAGAGATAATTTCCTATAAACGTAAATAAGGCTATGATCGCTGATACCAATATGAGAGACTCCGGAACAGGCAACCCTGTCAACATAATTTGTAAAAATTAAATCAATTAATGTTGACCTGGATTCAGTTATACGAATAGGTTCAGTTTTTACGCAAAAACAAGCTGCTCCTTTATTATTAATAAGCTATGCGCTATCATTCTCAAGGGCAAACAATTTCCTACCAAATGCTTTCCCTTTCACAGCTCTTTCTGTGGCAGACGATCAAGCGTTACTGTGCAATAAGAAACGAATGCCCTGAACATCCTAGGCAGAAGTGCATTCCTTGCGCTTGATAGCCATCAAGACGTAGATCCAAACTCGTGTTACGTTAATATTTTTTTAACCAAAGTAACTGTGAGCACGCGCCGGGGGGACTCACACGGCCTTCGTCGAAAAACATCGTCCAAATCTTCTTTAATACAAGATACAAGTCGACCGAATCGACAACTCGAACATGCGTCTAGGTCCCGCAAATGAGAGGCACTTCTCCATTCGACAACGGGTCGTATCAATTGGGCACGATTCGTACGAATCGAACGAATCGACAACACGGAGAAGGGTTTCTTGGCCTACAGCGTGTTAAAAACATTTTAAGTCCCCCTAATGTGATGCATTTCTCCATTCGACAACGGGTCGTGTCACATGGGCACGAATCGTTCGACTCGAACGAATCGACAACTCGGAGAAGGGACTCTTGAGCTACAGTGTGTTACAACTATTCAAGTCCACCTAATGAGATGCAATTCTCCATTCGACCACAGGTCGTATCACATGGGCACGATTCGTACCAATCGAACGAATCGACAACTCGTGTTAGACATATTCTAAGTCCCCCTAATGAGATGCATTTCTCCATTCGACAACGGGTCGTATCACATGGGCACGATTCGTACGAATCGAACGAATCGACAACTCGTGTTAGACATATTCTAAGTCCCCCTAATGAGATGCATTTCTCCATTCGACAACGGGTCGTATCACATGGGCACGATTCGTACGAATCGAACGAATCGACAACTCGGAGAAGAGTTTCTTGGCCTATATCGTGTTAGAAATATTCTAAGTCCCCCTAATGAGATTCAATTCTCCATTCGACAACGGGTCGTACCACATGGGCACGATTCGTACGAATCGAACGAATCGACAACTCGGAGAAGGGTTTCTTGGCCTACATCGTGTTAGAAATATTCTAAGTCCCCCTAATGAGATTCAATTCTCCATTCGACAACGGGTCGTATCACATGGGCACGATTCGTACGAATCGAACGAATCGACAACTCGTGTTAGACATATTCTAAGTCCCCCTAATGAGATGCATTTCTCCATTCGACAACGGGTCGTATCACATGGGCACGATTCGTACGAATCGAACGAATCGACAACTCGGAGAAGAGTTTCTTCGCCTATATCGTGTTAGAAATATTCTAAGTCCCCCTAATGAGATTCAATTCTCCATTCGACAACGGGTCGTACCACATGGGCACGATTCGTACGAATCGAACGAATCGACAACTCGGAGAAGGGTTTCTTGGCCTACATCGTGTTAGAAATATTCTAAGTCCCCCTAATGAGATTCAATTCTCCATTCGACAACGGGTCGTATCACATGGGCACGATTCGTACGAATCGAACGAATCGACTACTTGCAGAAGGGTTTCTTGGCCTACATCGTGTTAGAAATATTCTAAGTCCCCCTCATGAGATTCAATTCTCCATTCGACAACGGGTCGTATTACATGGGCACGATTCGTACGAATCGAACGAATCGACAACTTGCAGAAGGGTTTCTTGGCCTACATCGTGTTAGAAATATTCTAAGTCCCCCTAATGAGATTCAATTCTCCATTCGACAACAGGTCGTACCACATGGGCACGATTTGTACGAATCGACAGCAACTGCACAGCCTTTTTACGACTCGTATCTATTCAGGTGTATTGGACAACCCTCACTTGTGAAATGAAACAATAGATTGTGACTTTTACGTTAATCACGTGGGCGTGGAGTTGTCCCATAGGAGGTTTGAAATCTTAAGCATCGAATTTAGCCATTCATTCGCATAGAGCTTTTGTAGTAGAAACATAGTTGGTAGGTTTCGCTCTCCAGAGAGTAAAGAAGAAGAGGCCAGTGTAGTGTCGGAGCCACTCCAAAAGCAGCACCATACAACACTAAATGGGGTACAAAAGTCTTCCAGCAATGGCATTAGCGACGGCAAAATAAATGTGCAATGTCTGAACTTGTTGGAGTGGCCGGTCTCAAATGCGAAGATGTTCAAGATGTGACGGTTTCGGTAGAGCACATGTCGCCAAATACACTAAACGTTTGGTTGAGCAAACTGGTTTGTGAAGTGGCCAAGCAAAATGGAGAGCGTTATCTGCCCAATTTGCTTTATTTGTTAGTTTGTGCGATCAACTGACATTTGCGTGAGACTGGAGGAGAGGATGCATTA